>NC_090933.1:1152309927-1152421781 GCF_040938575.1 Ambystoma mexicanum | reverse complement strand
ACACCCGGCTCATGCCCTGTGTCTCTCTCCTGTTCCCCCTACCCCCGCTTATGACTCGCGTCTATCCTGTAACCCCTCACCCCACCGGTCATGCCCCGTGTCTCTCTCCTGTTACCCCCCACACCCTTCTCATGCCCCGTGTCTCTATCCTGTTACCCCCCCACCCCCTCTCATGCCCCGTGTCTCTCTCCTATTGCACCCACCCCCCGATCATGCCCGTGTCTCCCTGCTGTTGCCCCCCAGCCCCGGCCATGCCCCGTGTCTCCCTGCTGTTGACCCCCAACCCCCGCTCATGCCCTGTGTCTCTCTCCTGTTACCTCCACCTCCCTCTCATGCCCCGTGTCTCCCCCGTGTTCCCCCACCCCCGCTCATGCCCTGTGTCTCTTTCCTGTTGCTCCCCACCCCCCGCTCATGCCCCGTGTCTCTCTCATGTTGCCTCCCGCTCATGCCCCGTGTCTCTCTCACGTTGCCCCCACCCCCCTCTCATGCCCCGTGTCTATCTCCTGTTGCCCCCCACCCCAAGTCATGCCCTGTGTCTCTCTCCTGTTGCCCTCCACCCCCCAGTCATGCCCCGTGTCTCTCTTCTGTTACCCCCCACCCCCCATCTCATGCCCCGTGTCTCCCTCGTGTTCCCCCCACCCCCGCTCATGCCCCGTGTCTCCCTGGTGTTCCCCCCATCCCCCGCTCATGCCCCGTGTCTCCCCGCTGTTGCCCCCCACCCCTGCTCATGCCCCATGTCTCTCTCCTGTTACCCCCACCCTCCGCTCATGCCCCGTGTCTCTCTCCTGTTACCCCCCTCTCATGCCCTTTGTCTCTCTCCTGTTGCCCCCCACACCCCACTCATGCCCCATGACTCCCTGCTGTTGCCCCCCACCCCCCGCTCATGCCCCGTGTCTTTCTCCTGTTACCGCCCACCCCCCTCTCATGCCCCGTGTCTTTCTCCAGCTACCCCCCACCCCCTCTCATGCCCTGTGGCTCTCTCCTGTTGCCCCCCACCCCCCGGTCATGCCCCGTGTCTCCCTTCTGTTGCCCCCACCCCCTGGTCATGCCCCGTGTCTCCCTGCTGTTGCCCCCCACCCCCCTCTCATGCCCCGTGTCTCTCTCCTGTTGCCCCCCACCCCCACCTTTGCCCTGTGTCTCTCTCCTGTTGCCCCCCTAGTCATGCCCCATAACTCTCTTCTGTTACCCCCACCCCCTCTCATGCCCCGTGTCTCCCTCGTGTTCCCCCCACCCCCACTCATGCCCTGTGTCTCCCTCGTGTTCCCCCCACCCCCGCTCATGCCCAGTGTATCCATGATGTTGCCCCCCATCCCCCGCTCATGCCCCGTGTCTCCCTGCAGTTGCCTCCCACCCCCTGCTCATGCCCCGAGTCTCCCTGCTGTTCCCCCCACCCCCTGGTCATGCCCCGTTTCTCCCTGCTGTTGCCCCCCACCCACCGCTAATGCCCCATGTCTCCCTGCTGTTACCCCCATCTCATGCCCCGTGTCTCCCTCGTGTTCCACCCACCCCCCGCTCATGCCACGTGTCTCCCTGCTGTTGCCCCCACCCTCCTCTCATGCCCTGTGTCTCTCTCCTGTTACCCCCACCCCCTCTCATGCCCCGTGTCTCCCTCGTGTTCCCCCCACCCCCACTCATGCCCTGTGTCTCCCTCGTGTTCCCCCCACCCCCGCTCATGCCCAGTGTATCCATGATGTTGCCCCCCATCCCCCTCTCATGCCCCGTGTCTCCCTGCAGTTGCCTCCCACCCCCGCTCATGCCCCGTGTATCCCTGCTGTTGCCCCATCCCCCGCTCATGCACCGTGTCTCCCTGCTGTTGCACACCACCCCTGCTCATGCCTGTGTCTCTCTCCTGTTGCCCCCCACCCCTCTCTCATGCCCCGTGTCGCTCTCCTGTTGCCCCCCACCCCCACCTTTGCCCTGTGTCTCTCTCCTGTTGCCCCCCCAGTCATGCCCCATGTCTCTCTTCTGTTACCCCCACCCCCTCTCATGCCCCGTGTCTCCCTCGTGTTCCCCCAACCCCCACTCATGCCCTGTGTCTCCCTCGTGTTCCCCCCACCCCCGCTCATGCCCAGTGTATCCATGATGTTGCCCCCCATCCCCCGCTCATGCCCCGTCTCTCCCTGCTGTTGCCTCCCACCCCCGCTCATGCCCCGTGTATCCCTGCTGTTGCCCCATCCCCCGCTCATGCACCGTGTCTCCCTGCTGTTGCCCACCACCCCTGCTCATGCCTGTGTCTCTCTCCTGTTACCCCCCCGACCCCGGCTCATGCCCTGTGTCTCTCTCCTGTTACCCCCCACCCCCCTCTCATGCCCTGTGTCTCTCTCCTGTTGCCCCCCACCCCCTGGTTATGCCCCATGTATCCCTGCTGTTGCCCCCCAACCCCCTCTCATGCCCCGTGTATCCCTGCTGTTGCCTCCCACCCCCGCTCATGGCCTGTGTCTCCCTGCTGTTGCCCCCAATCCCCGCTCATGCCCCGTGTTTCCCTGCTGTTACACCCCACCCCCTGCTCATGCCCTGAGTCTCCCTGCTGTTCCCCCCACCCCCTGGTCATGCCCCGTTTCTCCCTGCTGTTGCCCCCCACCCACCGCTCATGCCCCATGTCTCCCTGCTGTTACCCCCCTCTCATGCCCCGTGTCTCCCTCGTGTTCCACCGACCCCCCGCTCATGCCACGTGTCTCCCTGCTGTTGCCCCCACCCCCCTCTCATGCCCTGTGTCTCTCTCCTGTTACCCCCACCCCCTCTCATGCCCTGTGTCTCTCTCCTGTTGTCCCCCACACCCGGTCATGCCCCGTGTCTCCCTGCCCCAAACCCCCGCTCATGCCCCGTGTCTCTTCCTATTACCCCCACCCCTGGTCATGCCCCGTGTCTCCCTGCTGTTGCCCCCCACCCCCTGCTCATGCCCCATGTCTCTCTCCTGTTACCCCCACCCCCGGTCATGCCCTGTGTCTCTCTCCTGTTGCCCCCACCCCCCGCTCATGCCCTGTGTCTCTCTCCTGTGCCCCCCACTCCCCCTCATGCCCCGTGTCTCCCTGCTGTTGCCCCCCTCTCATGCCCATGTCTCTCTCCATGTTGCCCCCACACCCCGGTCATGCCCCGTGTCTCCCTGTTGTTGCCCCCCACTCAAGCCCCGTGTCTCTCTCCTGTTACCCTCCACCCTCTGGTCATGCCCCGTGTCTCCCTGCTGTTCCCCCCACCCCCGATCATGCCTCGTGTCTCCCCTGTTGCTCCCCACCCCCCTCTCATGCCCCGTGTCTCTCTCCTGTTGCCCCCAACCCCGGTCATGCCCCGTGTCTCCCTGCTGTTGCCCCCCACCCGCCTCTCATGCCCTGTGTCTCTCTCCTGTTGCCCCCCACCCCCACCTTTGCCCTGTATCTCTCTCCTGTTGCCCCCCAGTCATGCCCCATGTCTCTCTTCTGTTACCCCCACCCCTCTCATGCCCCGTGTCTCCCTCGTGTTCCCCCCACCCCCACTCATGCCCTGTGTCTCCCTCGTGTTCCCCCCACCCCCGCTCATGCCCAGTGTATCCATGATGTTGCCCCCATCCCCCTGGTCATGCCCCGTGTCTCCCTGCTGTTGCCCTCCACCCCCGCTCATGCCCTGTGTCTCTCTCCTGTTACCCCCCACCCCCCGCTCAGGCCCTGTGTCTCTCTCCTGTTGCCCCCACCCCCGGTCATGCCCCGTGTCTCCCTCCTGTTGCCTCCCACCCCCCGTCATGCCCCGTGTCTCCCTGCTGTTACCCCCCACCCCCCACTCATGCCCCGAGTCTCTCTCCTGTTACCCCCCCACCCCCTCTCATGCCCCGTGTCTCTCTCCTGTTACCCTCCCACCCCCTCTCATGCCCCGTGTCTCTCTCCTGTTACACCCCACCCTCATGCCCTGTGTCTCTCTCCTGTTGCCCCCCACCCCCCGGTCATGCCCCGTGTCTCCTTGCTGTTGCCCCCCACCCCCCGCTCATGCCCTGTCTCCCTCTCCTGTTACCCCCCACCCCCACTAATGCCCCATGTCTCCCTGCTGTTGCCCCCAAACCCCGCTCATGCCCCGTGTCTCTCTCCTGTTACCCCCCACCCCCTGGTCATGCCCTGTGTCTCCCTGCTGTTGCCCCCACCCCCCGCTCATGCCCCGTGTCTCTCTCCTGTTACCCCCCCGCTCAGGCCCCGTGTCTCTAACCTGTTGCCCCCACCCCGCTCATGCCCCGTGTCTCTCTCCTGTTACCCCCTACCCCCCTCTCATGCCCCGTGTATCTCTCCTGTTGCTTCCCACCCCCAGGCATGCCCCGTGTATCCCTGCTGTTGCCCCCCATCCCCCGCTCATGCCCCATGTCTCTCTCCTGTTACCCCCCACACCCCAGTCATGCCCCATGTCTCCCTGTTGTTGCCCCCCACCCCCTGCTCATGCCGCCTGTGTCTCTCCTGCTACCCCCCACCCCCTGGTCATGCCCCGTGTCTCCCTGCTGTTGCCCCCCACCCCCGCTCATGCCCCGTGTCTCTCTCCTGTTACCCCCACCCTCATTCTCCGTGTCTCTCTCCTGTTGCCCTCCACCCCCTGGTCATGCCCCGTGTCTCCCTGCTGTTGCCCCCAACCCACCGCTCATGCCCCGTGTGTCCCTGCTGTTACCCCCCACCACCCTCTAATGCCCCGTGTCTCCCTCGTGTTCCCCCACCCCGCTCATTCCCGTGTCTCCCTGCTGTTGCCCCCACCCCGCTCTCATGCCCCGTGTCTCTCTCATGTTACCCCCAACCCCTCTCATGCCCTGTGTCTCTCTCATGTTGTCCCCCACACCTGGTCATGCCCAGGTTCTCCCTGCTGTTGCCCCCAAACCCTGCTCATGCCCTGTGTCTCTCTCCTGTTATCCCCCTCCCCCTGGTCATGCCCCGTGTCTCCCTGCTGTTGCCCTCCACCCCCCGCTCATGCCCTGTGTCTCTCTCCTGTTACCCCCACCCCCCGCTCAGGCCCCGTGTCTCTCTCCTGTTGCCCCCACCCCCGGTCATGCCCGGTGTCTCTCTGCTGTTGCCCCCCAGCCCCTGCTCATGCCCCGTGTCTCTCTCCTGTTACCCCCCTCCCCCCGCTCAGGCCCCATGTCTCTCTCCTGCTGCCCCCACCCCCAGTCATGCCCCGTGTCTCTCTGCTGTTGCCCCCCACCCCCGCTCATGCCCCGTGTCTCTCTCCTGTTCCCCCACCCACTGCTCATGCCCCGTGTCTCTCTCCTGTTACCCCCCACCCCCCGCTCATGCCCCGTGTCTCTCTCCTGTTACCCCCACCCCCCTCTCATGCCCCGTGTATCCCTGGTGTTCCCCCACCCCCACTCATGCCCCGTGCTTCCCTGCTGTTGCCCCCCACCCCCTGCTCATGCCCCGTGTCTATCCTGTTACCCCCCACCCCCTCTCATGCCCCGTGTCACTCTCCTATTGCCTCCCACTCCCCAATCATGCCCCGTTTCTCCCATCTGTTGCCCCCACCCCGGTCATGCCCCGTGTCTCCTGCTGTTGCCCCCCAACCCCGCTCAAGCCTGTGTCTCTCTCCTGTTACCTCCACCCCCTCTCATGCCCCGTGTCTCTCTCCTGTTGCCCCCACCCCCCGCTCATGCCCCGTGTCTCTCTCATGTTGCCCCCCACCCCCCACTCATGCCCCGTGTCTCTCTCCTGTTACCCCCTACCCCCCCTCTCATGCCCCGTGTCTCTCTCCTGTTGCTTCCCACCCCCAGGCATGCCCCGTGTATCCCTGCTGTTGCCCCCCATCCCCCCGCTAATGCCCCGTGTCTCCCTGCTGTTGCCTCCCACCCCCGCTCATGGCCCGTGTCTCCCTGCTGTTGCCCCCAATCCCCGCTCATGCCCCGTGTCTCCCTGCTGTTACCCCCCACCCCCTGCTCATGCCCCGAGTCTCCCTGCTGTTCCCCCACCCCCTGGTCATGCCCCGTTTCTCCCTGCTGTTGCCCCCCACCCAGCTCTCATACCCCGTGTCTCTCTCCTGTTACCCCCACCCCCCTCTCATGCCCTGTGTCTCTCTCCTGTTGTCCCCCACACCCGGTCATGCCCCGTGTCTCCCTGCCCCAAACCCCCGCTCATGCCCCATGTCTCTCTCCTATTACCCCCACCCCTGGTCATGCCCCGTGTCTCCCTGCTGTTGCCCCCCACCCCCTGCTCATGCCCCATGTCTCTCTCCTGTTACCACCCCGCTCAGGCCCTGTGTCTCTCTCCTGTTGCCCCCACCCCCGGTCATGCCCTGTGTCTCTCTCCTGTTGCCCCCACCCCCCGCTCATGCCCTGTGTCTCTCTCCTGTGCCCCCCACTCCCCTCTCATGCCCCGTGTCTCCCTGCTGTTGCCCCACTCTCATGCCCCATGTCTCTCTCCTGTTGCCCCCCACACCCCGGTCATGCCCCGTGTCTCCCTGTTGTTGCCCCCCACTCAAGCCCCGTGTCTCTCTCCTGTTACCCTCCACCCTCTGGTCATGCCCCGTGTCTCCCTGCTGTTCCCCCCACCGCCGATCATGCCTCGTGTCTCCCATGTTGCTCCCCACCCCCCTCTCATGCCCCGTGTCTCTCTCCTGTTGCCCCCAACCCCCCGGTCATGCCCCGTGTCTCCCTGCTGTTGCCCCCCACCCCCCTCTCATGCCCCGTGTCTCTCTCCTGTTGCCCCCCACCCCCACCTTTGCCCTGTGTCTCTCTCCTGTTGCCCCCCTAGTCATGCCCCATGTCTCTCTTCTGTTACCCCCACCCCCTCTCATGCCCCGTGTCTCCCTCGTGTTCCCCCCACCCCCACTCATGCCCTGTGTCTCCCTCGTGTTCCCCCCACCCCCGCTCATGCCCAGTGTATCTATGATGTTGCCCCCCATCCCCCGCTCATGCCCCGTGTCTCCCTGCAGTTGCCTCCCACCCCCTGCTCATGCCCCGAGTCTCCCTGCTGTTCCCCCCACCCCCTGGTCATGCCCCGTTTCTCCCTGCTGTTGCCCCCACCCACCGCTCATGCCCCATGTCTCCCTGCTGTTACCCCCATCTCATGCCCCGTGTCTCCCTCGTGTTCCACCAACCCCCCGCTCATGCCACGTGTCTCCCTGCTGTTGCCCCCACCCCCCTCTCATGCCCTGTGTCTCTCTCCTGTTACCCCCACCCCCTCTCATGCCCCGTGTCTCCCTCGTGTTCCCCCCACCCCCACTCATGCCCTGTGTCTCCCTCGTGTTCCCCCCACCCCCGCTCATGCCCAGTGTATCCATGATGTTGCCCCCATCCCCCGCTCATGCCCCGTGTCTCCCTGCAGTTGCCTCCCACCCCCGCTCATGCCCCGTGTATCCCTGCTGTTGCCCCATCCCCCGCTCATGCACCGTGTCTCCCTGCTGTTGCCCACCACCCCTGCTCATGCCTGTGTCTCTCTCCTGTTGCCCCCCACCCCCCTCTCATGCCCCGTGTCTCTCTCCTGTTGCCCCCACCCCCACCTTTGCCCTGTGTCTCTCTCCTGTTGCCCCCTAAGTCATGCCCCATGTCTCTCTTCTGTTACCCCCACCCCCTCTCATGCCCCGTGTCTCCCTCGTGTTCCCCCCACCCCCACTCATGCCCTGTGTCTCCCTCGTGTTCCCCCCACCCCCGCTCATGCCCAGTGTATCCATGATGTTGCCCCCCATCCCCCGCTCATGCCCCGTCTCTCCCTGCTGTTGCCTCCCACCCCCGCTCATGCCCCGTGTATCCCTGCTGTTGCCCCATCCCCCGCTCATGCACCGTGTCTCCCTGCTGTTGCCCACCACCCCTGCTCATGCCTGTGTCTCTCTCCTGTTACCCCCCGACCCCGGCTCATGCCCTGTGTCTCTCTCCTGTTACCCCCCACACCCCTCTCATGCCCTGCGTCTCTCTCCTGTTGCCCCCCAACCCCTGGTTATGCCCCGTGTCTCCCTGCTGTTGCCTCCCACCCCCGCTCATGGCCCGTGTCTCCCTGCTGTTGCCCACAATCCCCGCTCATGCCCCGTGTTTCCCTGCTGTTACCCCCCACCCCCTGCTCATGCCCCGAGTCTCCCTGCTGTTCCCCCCACCCCCTGGTCATGCCCCGTTTCTCCCTGCTGTTGCCCCCCACCCACCGCTCATGCCCCATGTCTCCCTCGTGTTCCACCCACCCGCCGCTCATGCCACGTGTCTCCCTGCTGTTGCCCCCAAACCCTGCTCATGCCCTGTGTCTCTCTCCTGTTATCCCCCTCCCCCTGGTCATGCCCCGTGTCTCCCTGCTGTTGCCCTCCACCCCCCGCTCATGCCCTGTGTCTCTCTCCTGTTACCCCCACCCCCCGCTCAGGCCCCGTGTCTCTCTCCTGTTGCCCCCACCCCCGGTCATGCCCGGTGTCTCTCTGCTGTTGCCCCCAGCCCCTGCTCATGCCCCGTGTCTCTCTCCTGTTACCCCCCTCCCCCCGCTCAGGCCCCATGTCTCTCTCCTGCTGCCCCCACCCCCAGTCATGCCCCGTGTCTCTCTGCTGTTGCCCCCCACCCCCGCTCATGCCCCGTGTCTCTCTCCTGTTCCCCCACCCACCGCTCATGCCCCGTGTCTCTCTCCTGTTACCCCCACCCCCCGCTCATGCCCCGTGTCTCTCTCCTGTTACCCCCACCCCCCTCTCATGCCCCGTGTATCCCTGGTGTTCCCCCCACCCCCCACTCATGCCCCGTGCTTCCCTGCTGTTGCCCCCCACCCCCTGCTCATGCCCCGTGTCTATCCTGTTACCCCCCACCCCCTCTCATGCCCCGTGTCACTCTCCTATTGCCTCCCACTCCCCAATCATGCCCCGTGTCTCCCATCTGTTGCCCCCACCCCGGTCATGCCCCGTGTCTCCCTGCTGTTGCCCCCCAACCCCCGCTCAAGCCCTGTGTCTCTCTCCTGTTACCTCCACCCCCTCTCATGCCCCGTGTCTCTCTCCTGTTGCCCCCACCCCCCGCTCATGCCCCGTGTCTCTCTCATGTTGCCCCCCACCCCCCACTCATGCCCCGTGTCTCTCTCCTGTTACCCCCTACCCCCCTCTCATGCCCCGTGTCTCTCTCCTGTTGCTTCCCACCCCCAGGCATGCCCCGTGTATCCCTGCTGTTGCCCCCCATCCCCCGCTAATGCCCCGTGTCTCCCTGCTGTTGCCTCCCACCCCCGCTCATGGCCCGTGTCTCCCTGCTGTTGCCCCCAATCCCCGCTCATGCCCCGTGTCTCCCTGCTGTTACCCCCCACCCCCTGCTCATGCCCAGAGTCTCCCTGCTGTTCCCCCACCCCCTGGTCATGCCCCGTTTCTCCCTGCTGTTGCCCCCCACCCACCGCTCATGCCCCATGTCTCCCTGCTGTTACCCCCCTCTCATGCCCCGTGTCTCCCTCGTGTTCCACCCACCCCCCGCTCATGCCACGTGTCTCCCTGCTGTTGCCCCCACCCCCCTCTCATGCCCTGTGTCTCTCTCCTGTTACCCCCACCCCCCTCTCATGCCCTGTGTCTCTCTCCTGTTGTCCCCCACACCCGGTCATGCCCCGTGTCTCCCTGCCCCAAACCCCCGCTCATGCCCCGTGTCTCTCTCCTATTACCCCCACCCCTGGTCATGCCCCGTGTCTCCCTGCTGTTGCCCCCCACCCCCTGCTCATGCCCCATGTCTCTCTCCTGTTACCACCCCGCTCAGGCCCTGTGTCTCTCTCCTGTTGCCCCCCCCCCGGTCATGCCCTGTGTCTCTCTCCTGTTGCCCCCACCCCCCGCTCATGCCCTGTGTCTCTCTCCTGTGCCCCCCATTCCCCTCTCATGCCCTGTGTCTTCCTGCTGTTGCCCCCCTCTCATGCCCCATGTCTCTCTCCTGTTTCCTCCCACACCCCAGTCATGCCCCGTGTCTCCCTGTTGTTGCCCCCCACTCAAGCCCCGTGTCTCTCTCCTGTTACCCTCCACCCTCTGGTCATGCCCCGTGTCTCCCTGCTGTTCCCCCCACCGCCGATCATGCCTCGTGTCTCCCATGTTGCTCCCCACCCCCCTCTCATGCCCCGTGTCTCTCTCCTGTTGCCCCCAACCCCCCGGTCATGCCCCGTGTCTCCCTGCTGTTGCCCCCCACCCCCCTCTCATGCCCCGTGTCTCTCTCCTGTTGCCCCCCACCCCCACCTTTGCCCTGTGTCTCTCTCCTGTTGCCCCCCTAGTCATGCCCCATGTCTCTCTTCTGTTACCCCCACCCCCTCTCATGCCCCGTGTCTCCCTCGTGTTCCCCCCACCCCCACTCATGCCCTGTGTCTCCCTCGTGTTCCCCCCACCCCCGCTCATGCCCAGTGTATCCATGATGTTGCCCCCCATCCCCCGCTCATGCCCCGTGTCTCCCTGCAGTTGCCTCCCACCCCCTGCTCATGCCCCGAGTCTCCCTGCTGTTCCCCCCACCCCCTGGTCATGCCCCGTTTCTCCCTGCTGTTGCCCCCCACCCACCGCTCATGCCCCATGTCTCCCTGCTGTTACCCCCATCTCATGCCCCGTGTCTCCCTCGTGTTCCACCAACCCCCCGCTCATGCCACGTGTCTCCCTGCTGTTGCCCCCACCCCCCTCTCATGCCCTGTGTCTCTCTCCTGTTACCCCCACCCCCTCTCATGCCCCGTGTCTCCCTCGTGTTCCCCCCACCCCCACTCATGCCCTGTGTCTCCCTCGTGTTCCCCCCACCCCCGCTCATGCCCAGTGTATCCATGATGTTGCCCCCATCCCCCGCTCATGCCCCGTGTCTCCCTGCAGTTGCCTCCCACACCCGCTCATGCCCCGTGTATCCCTGCTGTTGCCCCATCCCCCGCTCATGCACCGTGTCTCCCTGCTGTTGCCCACCACCCCTGCTCATGCCTGTGTCTCTCTCCTGTTGCCCCCCACCCCCCTCTCATGCCCCGTGTCTCTCTCCTGTTGCCCCCCACCCCCACCTTTGCCCTGTGTCTCTCTCCTGTTGCCCCCCCAGTCATGCCCCATGTCTCTCTTCTGTTACCCCCACCCCCTCTCATGCCCCGTGTCTCCCTCGTGTTCCCCCCACCCCCACTCATGCCCTGTGTCTCCCTCGTGTTCCCCCCACCCCCGCTCATGCCCAGTGTATCCATGATGTTGCCCCCATCCCCCGCTCATGCCCCGTCTCTCCCTGCTGCTGCCTCCCACCCCCGCTCATGCCCCGTGTATCCCTGCTGTTGCCCCATCCCCCGCTCATGCACCGTGTCTCCCTGCTGTTGCCCACCACCCCTGCTCATGCCTGTGTCTCTCTCCTGTTACCCCCCAACCCCGGCTCATGCCCTGTGTCTCTCTCCTGTTACCCCCCACCCCCCTCTCATGCCCTGTGTCTCTCTCCTGTTGCCCCCCACCCCCTGGTTATGCCCCATGTATCCCTGCTGTTGCCCCTCAACCCCCTCTCATGCCCCGTGTCTCCCTGCTGTTGCTTCCCACCCCCGCTCATGGCCCGTGTCTCCCTGCTGTTGCCCCCAATCCCCGCTCATGCCCCGTGTTTCCCTGCTGTTACCCCCACCCCCTGCTCATGCCCCGAGTCTCCCTGCTGTTCCCCCCACCCCCTGGTCATGCCCCGTTTCTCCCTGCTGTTGCCCCCCACCCACCGCTCATGCCCCATGTCTCCCTGCTGTTACCCCCCTCTCATGCCCCGTGTCTCCCTCGTGTTCCACCCACCCGCCGCTCATGCCACGTGTCTCCCTGCTGTTGCCCCCACCCCCCTCTCATGCCCTGTGTCTCTCTCCTGTTACCCCCACCCCCCTCTCATGCCCTGTGTCTCTCTCCTGTTGTCCCCCACACCCGGTCATGCCCCGTGTCTCCCTGCCCCAAACCCCCGCTCATGCCCCGTGTCTCTCTCCTATTACCCCCACCCCTGGTCATGCCCCGTGTCTCCCTGCTGTTGCCCCCCACCCCCTGCTCATGCCCCATGTCTCTCTCCTGTTACCCCCCCGCTCAGGCCCTGTGTCTCTCTCCTGTTGCCCCCACCCCCGGTCATGCCCTGTGTCTCTCTCCTGTTGCCCCCACCCCCCGCTCATGCCCTGTGTCTCTCTCCTGTGCCCCCCACTCCCCCCTCATGCCCCGTGTCTCCCTGCTGTTGCCCCCCTCTCATGCCCAATGTCTCTCTCCTGTTGCCCCCACACCCCGGTCATGCCCCGTGTCTCCCTGTTGTTGCCCCCCACTCAAGCCCCGTGTCTCTCTCCTGTTACCCTCCACCCTCTGGTCATGCCCCGTGTCTCCCTGCTGTTCCCCCCACCCCCGATCATGCCTCGTGTCTCCCCTGTTGCTCCCCACCCCCCTCTCATGCCCCGTGTCTCTCTCCTGTTGCCCCCAACCCCCGGTCATGCCCCGTGTCTCCCTGCTGTTGCCCCCCACCCGCCTCTCATGCCCCGTGTCTCTCTCCTGTTGCCCCCCACCCCCACCTTTGCCCTGTGTCTCTCTCCTGTTGCCCCCCCAGTCATGCCCCATGTCTCTCTTCTGTTACCCCCACCCCCTCTCATGCCCCGTGTCTCCCTCGTGTTCCCCCCACCCCCACTCATGCCCTGTGTCTCCCTCGTGTTCCCCCCCCCCCGCTCATGCCCAGTGTATCCATGATGTTGCCCCCCATCCCCCGCTCATGCCCCGTGTCCCCCTGCTGTTGCCTCACACCCCCGCTCATGCCCCGTGTATCCCTGCTGTTACCCCATCCCCCGCTCATGCACCGTGTCTCCCTGCTGTTGCCCACCACCCCTGCTCATGCCTGTGTCTCTCTCCTGTTGCCCCCCACCCCCCTCTCATGCCCCGTGTCTCTCTCCTGTTGCCCCCCACCCCCACCTTTGCCCTGTGTCTCTCTCCTGTTGCCCCCCCAGTCATGCCCCATGTCTCTCTTCTGTTACCCCCACCCCCTCTCATGCTCCGTGTCTCCCTCGTGTTCCCCCACCCCCACTCATGCCCTGTGTTTCCCTCGTGTTCCCCCCAACCCCGCTCATTGCCAGTGTATCCATGATGTTGCCCCCATCCCCCGCTCATGCCCCGTCTCTCCCTGCTGTTGCCTCCAACCCCCGCTCATGCCCCGTTTCTCCCTGCTGTTGCCCCCCACCCACCACTCATGCCCCATGTCTCCCTGCTGTTACCCCCCTCTCATGCCCCGTGTCTCCCTCGTGTTCCACCCACCCGCCGCTCATGCCACGTGTCTCCCTGCTGTTGCCCCCACCCCCCTCTCATGCCCTGTGTCTCTCTCCTGTTACCCCCACCCCCCTCTCATGCCCTGTGTCTCTCTCCTGTTGTCCCCCACACCCGGTCATGCCCCGTGTCTCCCTGCCCCAAACCCCCGCTCATGCCCCGTGTCTCTCTCCTATTACCCCCACCCCTGGTCATGCCCCGTGTCTCCCTGCTGTTGCCCCCCACCCCCTGCTCATGCCCCATGTCTCTCTCCTGTTACCCCCCCGCTCAGGCCCTGTGTCTCTCTCCTGTTGCCCCCACCCCCGGTCATGCCCTGTGTCTCTCTCCTGTTGCCCCCACCCCCCGCTCATGCCCTGTGTCTCTCTCCTGTGCCCCCCACTCCCCCCTCATGCCCCGTGTCTCCCTGCTGTTGCCCCCCTCTCATGCCCAATGTCTCTCTCCTGTTGCCCCCACACCCCGGTCATGCCCCGTGTCTCCCTGTTGTTGCCCCCCACTCAAGCCCCGTGTCTCTCTCCTGTTACCCTCCACCCTCTGGTCATGCCCCGTGTCTCCCTGCTGTTCCCCCCACCCCCGATCATGCCTCGTGTCTCCCCTGTTGCTCCCCACCCCCCTCTCATGCCCCGTGTCTCTCTCCTGTTGCCCCCAACCCCCGGTCATGCCCCGTGTCTCCCTGCTGTTGCCCCCCACCCGCCTCTCATGCCCCGTGTCTCTCTCCTGTTGCCCCCCACCCCCACCTTTGCCCTGTGTCTCTCTCCTGTTGCCCCCCCAGTCATGCCCCATGTCTCTCTTCTGTTACCCCCACCCCCTCTCATGCCCCGTGTCTCCCTCGTGTTCCCCCCACCCCCACTCATGCCCTGTGTCTCCCTCGTGTTCCCCCCACCCCCGCTCATGCCCAGTGTATCCATGATGTTGCCCCCCATCCCCCGCTCATGCCCCGTGTCTCCCTGCTGTTGCCTCACACCCCCGCTCATGCCCCGTGTATCCCTGCTGTTGCCCCATCCCCCGCTCATGCACCGTGTCTCCCTGCTGTTGCCCACCACCCCTGCTCATGCCTGTGTCTCTCTCCTGTTGCCCCCCACCCCCCTCTCATGCCCCGTGTCTCTCTCCTGTTGCCCCCCACCCCCACCTTTGCCCTGTGTCTCTCTCCTGTTGCCCCCCCAGTCATGCCCCATGTCTCTCTTCTGTTACCCCCACCCCCTCTCATGCCCCGTGTCTCCCTCGTGTTCCCCCACCCCCACTCATGCCCTGTGTCTCCCTCGTGTTCCCCCCACCCCCGCTCATTGCCAGTGTATCCATGATGTTGCCCCCATCCCCCGCTCATGCCCCGTCTCTCCCTGCTGTTGCCTCCAACCCCCGCTCATGCCCCGTGTCTCCCTGCTGTTGCCCCCCACCCCCCGCTCATGCCCCGTGTCTCCCTGCTGTTGCCCCCTGCTCATGCCCTGTGTCTCCCTGCTGTTGCCCATCACCCCCGCTCATGCCCCGTGTCTCTCTCCGGTTACCCCCCTCCCCCTCTCATGCCCAGTGTCTCCCTCGTGTTCCCCACACACCCAGCTCAAGCCCCTTGTCTCCCTGCTGTTGCCCCCACCCCCTGCTCATGCCCCGTGTCTCCCTCCTGTTGCCTCCCACCCCCCGGTCATGCCCCGTGTCTCCCTGCTGTTACCCCCCACCCCCCACTCATGCCCCGAGTCTCTCTCCTGTTCCCCTCACCCCCCACTTCTGCCTCGTGTCTCTCCTGTTACCCCCTCCCCCCGCTCATGCCCCGTGTCTCTCTCCTGTTGCCCCCTGCTCATGCCCTGTGTCTCCCTGCTGTTGCCCATCACCCCCGCTCATGCCCCGTGTCTCTCTCCGGTTACCCCCCTCCCCCTCTCATACCCAGTGTCTCCCTCGTGTTCCCCACACACCCAGCTCAAGCCCCTTGTCTCCCTGCTGTTGCCCCCACCCCCTGCTCATGCCCTGTGTCTCCCTCCTGTTGCCTCCCACCCCCCGGTCATGCCCCGTGTCTCCCTGCTGTTACCCCCCACCCCCCACTCATGCCCCGAGTCTCTCTCCTGTTACCCCCCACCCCCCTCTCATGCCCCGTGTCTCTCTCCTGTTACCCTCCCACCCCCTCTCATGCCCCGTGTCTCTCTCCTGTTACACCCCACCCTCATGCCCTGTGTCTCTGTCCTGTTGCCCCCCACCCCCAGGTCATGCCCCGTGTCTCCCTGCTGTTGCCCCCCACCCCCTGCTCATGCCCTGTCTCCCTCTCCTGTTACCCCCCACCCCCACTAATGCCCCATGTCTCCCTGCTGTTGCCCCCCAAACCCCGCTCATGCCCCGTGTCTCTCTCCTGTTACCCCCCACCCCCTGGTCATGCCCTGTTTCTCCCTGCTGTTGCCCCCACCCCCCGCTCATGCCCCGTGTCTCACTCCTGTTACCCCCCCCTCTCAGGCCCCGTGTCTCTAACCTGTTGCCCCCACCCCGCTCATGCCCTGTGTCTCTCTCCTGTTCCCCCCACCCCCCGCTTATGCCGCGTGTCTCTCCTGTTACCCCCCACCCCCGTTTATGCCCTGTGTCTTTCTCCTGTTGCCCCCCCGCTCATGCCCCATGTCTCTCTCCTGTTATCCCCCACACCCCAGTCATGCCCCATGTCTCCCTGTTGTTGCCTCCCACCCCCTGCTCATGCCGCCTGTCTCTCTCCTGCTACCCCCCACCCCCTGGTCATGCCCCGTGTCTCCCTGCTGTTGCCCCCCACCCCCGCTCATGCCCCGTGTCTCTCTCCTGTTACCCCCACCCTCATTCTCCGTGTCTCTCTCCTGTTGCCCTCCACCCCCTGGTCATGCCCGGTGTCTCCCTGCTGTTGTCCCCAACCCACCGCTCATGCCCCGTGTGTCCCTGCTGTTACCCCCCACCACCATCTAATGCCCCGTGTCTCCCTCGTGTCCCCCCACCCCCCACTCATTCCCCGTGTCTCCCTGCTGTTGCCCCCACCCCGCTCTCATGCCCCGTGTCTCTCTCATGTTACCCCCACCCCCCTCTCATGCCCTGTGTCTCTCTCATGTTGTCCCCCACACCTGGTCATGCCCAGTGTCTCCCTGCTGTTACCCCCAAACCCTGCTCATGCCCTGTGTCTCTCTCCTGTTACCCCCCCACCCCCCGCTCAGGCCCCGTGTCTCTCTCCTGTTGCCCCCACCCCCGGTCATGCCCCGTGTCTCCCTCCTGTTGCCTCCCACCCCCCGGTCATGCCCCGTGTCTCCCTGCTGTTACCCCCCACCCCCCACTCATGCCCCGAGTCTCTCTCCTGGTACCCCCCACCCCCCTCTCATGCCCCGTGTCTCTCTCCTGTTACCCTCCCACCCCCTCTCATGCCCCGTGTCTCTCTCCTGTTACACCCCACCCTCATGCCCTGTGTCTCTCTCCTGTTGCCCCCCACCCCCCGCTCATGCCCTGTCTCCCTCTCCTGTTACCCCGCACCCCCACTAATGCCCCATGTCTCCCTGCTGTTGCCCCCCAAACCCCGCTCATGCCCCGTGTCTCTCTCCTGTTACCCCCCACCCCCTGGTCATGCCCTGTGTCTCCCTGCTGTTGCCCCCACCCCCCGCTCATGCCCCGTGTCTCTCTCCTGTTACCCCCCCGCTCAGGCCCCGTGTCTCTAACCTGTTGCCCCCACCCCGCTCATGCCCCGTGTCTCTCTCCTGTTACCCCCTACCCCCCTCTCATGCCCCGTGTCTCTCTCCTGTTGCTTCCCACCCCAAGGCATGCCCCGTGTATCCCTGCTGTTGCCCCCCATCCCCCGCTCATGCCCCATGTCTCTCTCCTGTTACCCCCCACACCCCAGTCATGCCCCATGTCTCCCTGTTGTTGCCCCCCACCCCCTGCTCATGCCGCCTGTGTCTCTCCTGCTACCCCCCACCCCCTGGTCATGCCCCGTGTCTCCCTGCTGTTGCCCCCCACCCCCGCTCATGCCCCGTGTCTCTCTCCTGTTACCCCCACCCTCATTCTCCGTGTCTCTCTCCTGTTGCCCTCCACCCCGTGGTCATGCCCCGTGTCTCCCTGCTGTTGCCCCCAACCCACCGCTCATGCCCCGTGTGTCCCTGCTGTTACCCCCCACCACCCTCTAATGCCCCGTGTCTCCCTCGTGTTCCCCCACCCCCGCTCATTCCCCGTGTCTCCCTGCTGTTGCCCCCACCCCGCTCTCATGCCCCGTGTCTCTCTCATGTTACCCCCACCCCCCTCTCATGCCCTGTGTCTCTCTCATGTTGTCCCCCACACCTGGTCATGCCCAGGTTCTCCCTGCTGTTGCCCCCAAACCCTGCTCATGCCCTGTGTCTCTCTCCTGTTATCCCCCTCCCCCTGGTCATGCCCCGTGTCTCCCTGCTTTTGCCCTCCACCCCCCGCTCATGCCCTGTGTCTCTCTCCTGTTACCCCCACCCCCCGCTCAGGCCCCGTGTCTCTCTCCTGTTGCCCCCACCCCCGGTCATGCCCGGTGTCTCTCTGCTGTTGCCCCCCAGCCCCTGCTCATGCCCCGTGTCTCTCTCCTGTTACCCCCCTCCCCCCGCTCAGGCCCCATGTCTCTCTCCTGCTGCCCCCACCCCCAGTCATGCCCCGTGTCTCTCTGCTGTTGCCCCCCACCCCCGCTCATGCCCTGTGTCTCTCTCCTGTTCCCCCACCCACCGCTCATGCCCCGTGTCTCTCTCCTGTTACCCCCCACCCCCTGCTCATGCCCCGTGTCTTTCTCCTGTTGTCCCCCGCTCATGCCCTGTGTCTCTCTCCTGTTACCCCCCACCCCCTGCTCATGCCCCATGACTTTCTCCTGTTGCCCCCCTCTCATGCCCCATGTCTCTCTCCTGTTGCCCCCCACACCCCGGTCATGCCCCGTGTCTCCCTTTTGTTGCCCCCCACCCCCCACTCAAGCCCCGTGTCTCTCTCCTGTTATCCCCCACCCCCTGGTCATGCCCCGTGTCTCCCTGCTGTTGCCCCCCACACCCCGCTCATGCCCTGTGTCTCTCTCCTGTTCCCCCCCACCCCCGATCATGCCTCGTGTCTCCTCTGTCCCCCCCCTCATGCCCCGTGTCTCCCTGCTGTTGCCCCCCACCCCCCTCTCATGTCCCGTGTCTCTCTCCTGTTGCCCCCCACCCCCAGTCATGCCCCGTGTCTCCCTGCTGTTGCCCCCCACCCCCGCTCATGCCCCGTGTCTCTCTCCTGTTCCCCCACCCCCTGCTTATGCCTCGTGTCTCTACTGTACCCCCGACCCCCCGCTCATGCCCCGTGCCTTTCCCCTGTTGCCCCCCTGCTCATGTCACGTGTCTCCCTGCTGTTACCACTCACCCCCCGCTCATGCCCCATGTCTCTCTCCTGTTACCCCCACCCCCCTCTCATGCCCCGTGTATCCATTGTGTTCCCCCACCCCCCACTCATGCCCCGTGTCTCCCTGCTGTTGCCCCCCACCCCTTGCTCATGCCCCGTGTCTATCCTGTTACCCCCACCCCCTCTCATGCCCCGTGTCACTCTCCTATTGCCCCCCACTCCCCAATCATGCCTCGTGTCTCCCATCTGTTGCCCCCACCCCGGTCATGCCCCGTGTCTCCCTGCTGTTGCCCCCCAACCCCCGCTCAAGCCCTGTGTCTCTCTCCTGTTACCTCCACCCCCTCTCATGCCCCGTGTTTCCCCCATGTTCCCCCACCCCCCGCTCATGCCCCGTGTCTCTCTCCTGTTGCCCCCACCCCCCGCTCATGCCCCGTGACTCTCTCATGTTGCCCCCCACCCCCCGCTCATGCCCCGTGTCTCTCTCCTGTTGCTTCCCACCCCCAGGCATGCCCCGTGTATCCCTGCTGTTGCCCCCATCCCCCGCTAATGCCCCGTGTCTCCCTGCTGTTGCCCCCCACCCCCGCTCATGGCCCTTGTCTCCCTGCTGTTGCCCCCAATCCCCGCTCATGCCCCTTGTCTCCCTGCTGTTACCCCCCACCCCCTGCTCATGCCCCGAGTCTCCCTGCTGTTCCCCCCACCCCCTGGTCATGCCCCGTTTCTCCCTGCTGTTGCCCCCCACCCACAGCTCATGCCCCATGTCTCCCTGCTGTTACCCCCCTCTCATGCCCCGTGTCTCCCTCGTGTTCCACCCACCCCCCGCTCATGCCACGTGTCTCCCTGCTTTTGCCCCCACCCCCCTCTCATGCCCTGTGTCTCTCTCCTGTTACCCCCACCCCCTTCTCATGCCCTGTGTCTCTCTCCTGTTGTCCCCCCCACCCCTGGTCATGCCCCGTGTCTCCCTGCTGTTGCCCCCCACCCCCTGCTCATGCCCCATGTCTCTCTCCTGTTACCCCCCCGCTCAGGCCCTGTGTCTCTCTCCTGTTGCCCCCACCCCCGGTCATGCCCTGTGTCTCTCTCCTGTTGCCCCCGCCCCCCGCTCATGCCCTGTGTCTCTCTCCTGTTCCCCCCACTGCCGCTCATGCGCCGTGTCTCTCTCCTGTGCCCCCCACCCCCCCCCCCCCATGCCCCATGTCTCCCTGCTGTTGCCCCCCTATCATGCCCCATGTCTCTCTCCTGTTGCCCCCCACACCCCGGTCATGCCCCCTGTCTCCCTGTTGTTGTCCCCCACTCAAGCCCCGTGTCTCTCTCCTGTTACCCTCCACCCTCTGGTCATGCCCCGTGTCTCCCTGCTGTTCCCCCCACCCCGATCATGCCTCGTGTCTCCCCTTTTGCCCCCCACCCCCCTCTCATGCCCCGTGTCTCTCTCCTGTTGCCCCCAACCCCCCGGTCATGCCCCGTGTCTCTCTGCTGTTGCCCCTCACCCCCCTCTCATGCCCCGTGTCTCTCTCCTGTTGCCCCCCGCCCCCACCTTTGCCCTGTGTCTCTCTCCTGTTGCCCCCCCAGACATGCCCCATGTCTCTCTTCTGTTTCCCCCACCCCCTCTCATGCCCCGTGTCTCCCTCGTGTTCCCCCCACCCCCACTCATGCCCTGTGTCTCCCTCGTGTTCCCCCCACCCCCGCTCATGCCCAGTGTATCCATGATGTTGCCCCCCATCCCCCGCTCATGCCCCGTGTCTCCCTGCTGTTGCCTCCCTCCCGCGCTCATGCCCCGTGTCTCCCTGCTGTTGCCCCCACCCCGCTCTCATGCCCCGTGTCTCTCTCATGTTACCCCCACCCCCCTCTCATGCCCTGTGTCTCTCTCCTGTTGTCCCCCACACCTGGTCATGCCCAGTGTCTCCCTGCTGTTGCCCCCAAACCCTGCTCATGCCCTGTGTCTCTCTCCTGTTACCCCCCACCCCCTGGTCATGCCCCGTGTCTCCCTGCTGTTGCCTCCCACCCCCCGCTCATGCCCTGTGTCTCTCTCCTGTTACCCCCCACCCCCCGCTCAGGCCCCGTGTCTCTCTCCTGTTGCCCCCACCCCCGGTCATGCCCGGTGTCTCTCTGCTGTTGCCCCGCAGCCCCTGCTCATGCCCCGTGTCTCTCTCCTGTTACCCCCCTCCCCCCGCTCAGGCCCCGTGTCTCTCTCCTGCTGAACCACCCCCAGTCATGCCCCGTGTCTCTCTGCTGTTGCCCCCCACGCCCGTTCATGCCCCGTGTCTCTCTCCTGTTCCCCCCACCCCCCGCTCATGCCCCGTGTCTCTCTCCTGTTACCCCCCACCCCCCGCTCATGCCCCGTGTCTTTCTCCTGTTGTCCCCCGCTCATGCCCTGTGTCTCTCTCCTGTTACCCCCCACCCTCTGCTCATGCCCCATGACTTTCTCCTGTTGCCCCCCTCTCATGCCCCATGTCTCTCTCCTGTGCCCCCCACTCCCCCCTCATGCCCCATGTCTCCCTGCTGTTGCCCCCCTATCATGCCCCATGTCTCTCTCCTGTTGCCCCCACACCCCGGTCATGCCCCTGTCTCCCTGTTGTTGCCCCCCACTCAAGCCCCGTGTCTCTCTCCTGTTACCCTCCACCCTCTGGTCATGCCCCGTGTCTCCCTGCTGTTCCCCCCACCCCGATCATGCCTCGTGTCTCCCCTGTTGCCCCCCACCCCCCTCTCATGCCCCGTGTCTCTCTCCTGTTGCCCCCAACCCCCCGGTCATGCCCTGTGTCTCTTTGCTGTTGCCCCCCACCCCCCTCTCATGCCCCGTGTCTCTCTCCTGTTGCCCCCCACCCCCACCTTTGCCCTGTGTCTCTCTCCTGTTGCCCCCCCAGACATGCCCCATGTCTCTCTTCTGTGACCCCCACCCCTATCATGCCCCGTGTCTCCCTCGTGTTCCCCCCACCCCCACTCATGCCCTGTGTCTCCCTCGTGTTCCCCCCACCCCCGCTCATGCCCAGTGTATCCATGATGTTGCCCCCCATCCCCCGCTCATGCCCCGTGTCTCCCTGCTGTTGCCTCCCACCCGCGCTCATGCCCCGTGTCTCCCTGCTGTTGCCCCCACCCCGCTCTCATACCTCGTGTCTCTCTCATGTTACCCCCACCCCCCTCTCATGCCCTGTGTCTCTCTCCTGTTGTCCCCCACACCTGGTCATGCCCAGTGTCTCCCTGCTGTTGCCCCCAAACCCTGCTCATGCCCTGTGTCTCTATCCTGTTACCCCCCACCCCCTGGTCATGCCCCGTGTCTCCCTGCTGTTGCCCCCCACCCCCCGCTCATGCCCTGTGTCTCTCTCCTGTTACCCCCCACCCCCCGCTCAGGCCCCATGTCTCCCTGCTGTTGCCCCCCACCCCCCGCTCATGCCCAGTGTCTCTCTCCTGTTACCCCCCACCCCCCGCTCAGGCCCCATGTCTCTCTCCTGTTGCCCCCACCCCCGGTCATGCCCGGTGTCTCTCTGCTGTTGCCCCCCCAGCCCCTGCTCATGCCCCGTGTCTCTCTCCTGTTACCCCCCTCCCCCTGCTCAGGCCCCGTGTCTCTCTCCTGCTGAACCACCCCCAGTCATGCCCCGTGTCTCTCTGCTGTTGCCCCCCACCCCCGCTCATGCCCCGTGTCTCTCTCCTGTTCCCCCCACCCCCCGCTCATGCCCCGTGTCTCTCTCCTGTTACCCCCCACCCCCCGCTCATGCCCCGTGTCTTTCTCCTGTTGTCCCCCGCTCATGCCCTGTGTCTCTCTCCTGTTACCCCCCACCCCCTGCTCATGCCCCATGACTTTCTCCTGTTGCCCCCCTCTCATGCCCCATGTCTCTCTCCTGTTGCCCCCCAAACCCCGGTCATGCCCCGTGTCTCCCTGTTGTTGCCGCCCACCCCCCACTCATGCCCTGTGTCTCTCTCCTGTTCCCCCCAAGCCCCGATCATGCCTCGTGTCTCCCCTGTCCCCCCCTTCATGCCCCGTGTCTCTCTGCTGTTGCCCCCCACCCCCCGCTCATGTCCCGTGTCTCTCTCCTGTTGCCCCCCACCCCCCAGCCATGCCCTGTGTCTCCCTGCTGTTGCCCTCCACCCCCCGCTCATGCCCCGTGTCTCTCTCCTGTTCCCCCACCCCCTGCTTATGCCTCGTGTCTCTACTGTACCCCCGACCCCCGCTCATGCCCCGTGCCTTTCCCCTGTTGCCCCCCTGCTCATGTCACGTGTCTCCCTGCTGTTACCACTCACCCCCCGCTCATGCCCCATGTCTCTCTCCTGTTACCCCCACCCCCCTCTCATGCCCCGTGTATCCCTTGTGTTCCCCCACCCCCCACTCATGCCCCGTGTCTCCCTGCTATTGCCCCCCACCCCCTGCTCATGCCCTGTGTCTATCCTGTTACCCCCCACCCCCTCTCATGCCCCGTGTCACTCTCCTATTGCCCCCCACTCCCCAATCATGCCCCGTGTCTCCCATCTGTTGCCCCCACCTCGGTCATGCCCCGTGTCTCCCTGCTGTTGCCCCCCAACCCCCGCTCAGGCCCTGTGTCTCTCTCCTGTTACCTCCACCCCCTCTCATGCCCCGTGTTTCCCCCATGTTCCCCCACCCCCCGCTCATGCCCCGTGTCTCTCTCCTGTTGCCCCCACCCCCCGCTCATGCCCCGTGTCTCTCTCATGTTGCCCCCCACCCCCCGCTCATGCCCCGTGTCTCTCTCCTCTTACCCCCTACCCCCCTCTCATGCCCCGTGTCTCTCTCCTGTTGCTTCCCACCCCCAGGCATGCCCCGTGTATCCCTGCTGTTGCCCCCCATCCCCCGCTAATGCCCCGTGTCTCCCTGCTGTTGCCTCCCACCCCCGCTCATGGCCCGTGTCTCCCTGCTGTTGCCCCCAATCCCCGCTCATGCCCCGGGTCTCCCTGCTGTTACCCCCTACCCCCTGCTCGTGCCCTGAGTCTCCCTGCTGTTCCCCCCACCCCCTGGTCATGCCCCGTTTCTCCCTGCTGTTGCCCCCCACCCACCGCTCATGCCCCCTGTCTCCCTGCTGTTACTCCCCTCTCATGCCCCGTGTCTCCCTCGTGTTCCACCCACCCCCGCTCATGCCACGTGTCTCCCTGCTGTTGCCCCCACCCCCTCTCATGCCCTGTGTCTCTCTCCTGTTACCCCCACCCCCCTCTCATGCCCTGTGTCTCTCTCCTGTTGTCCCCCACACCCGGTCATGCCCAGTGTCTCCCTGCCCCAAACCCCCGCTCATGCCCCGTGTCTCTCTCCTATTACCCCCCACCCCTGGTCATGCCCCGTGTCTCCCTGCTGTTGCCCCCCACCCCCTGCTCATGCCCCATGTCTCTCTCCTGTTACCCCCCCGCTCAGGCCCTGTGTCTCTCTCCTGTTGCCCCCACCCCCGGTCACGCCCTGTGTCTCTCTCCTGTTGCCCCCACCCCCGTTCATGCCCTGTGTCTCTCTCCTGTTCCCCCCACCCCCGCTCATGCGCCGTGTCTCTCTCCTGTGCCCCCCACTCCCCCCTCAAGCCCCGTGTCTCCCTGCTGTTGCCCCCCTCTCATGCCCCATGTCTCTCTCCTGTTGCCCCCCACACCCCGGTCATGCCCCGTGTCTCCCTGTTGTTGCCCCCCACTCAAGCCCCGTGTCTCTCTCCTGTTACCCTCCACCCTCTGGTCATGCCCCGTGTCTCCCTGCTGTTCCCCCCACCCCCGATCATGCCTTGTGTCTCCCCTGTTGCCCCCCACCCCCCTCTCATGCCCCGTGTCTCTCTCCTGTTGCCCCCAACCCCCCGGTCATGCCCCGTGTCTCCCTGCTGTTGCCCCCCACCCCCCTCTCATGCCCCGTGTCTCTCTCCTGTTGCCCCCCACCCCCACCTTTGCCCTGTGTCTCTCTCCTGTTGCCCCCCAGTCATGCCCCATGTCTCTCTTCTGTTACCCCCACCCCCTCTCATGCCCCGTGTCTCCCTCGTGTTCCCCCCACCCCCACTCATGCCCTGTGTCTCCCTCGTGTTCCCCCCACCCCCGCTCATGCCCAGTGTATCCATGATGTTGCCCCCCATCCCCCGCTCATGCCCTGTGTCTCCCTGCTGTTGCCTCCCACCCCCGCTCATGCCCCGTGTATCCCTGCTGTTGCCCCATCCCCCGCTCATGCACCGTGTCTCCCTGCTGTTGCCCACCACCCCTGCTCATGCCTGTGTATCTCTCCTGTTACCCCCCACCCCCCTCTCATGCCCTGTGTCTCTCTCCTGTTGCCCCCCACCCCCTGGTTATGCCCCATGTCTCCCTGCTGTTGCCCCCCACCCCCCGCTCATGCCCCGTGTCTCTCTCCTGTTACCCCCCACCCCATCTCATGCCCCATGTCTCTCTCCTGTTACCCCCACCCCCCTCTCATGCCCTGTGTCTCTCTCCGGTTACCCTCCACCCCCCTCTCATGCCCCGTGTCTCTCTCCTGTTGCCCCCAACCCCCGGTCATGCCCCGTGTCTCCCTTCTGTTGCCCCCAACTCCCGGTCATGCCCCGTGTCTCTCTGCTGTTGCCCCCACCCCTGCTCATGCCCCGTGTCTCTCTCCTGTTACCCCCCTCCCCCACTCATGCCCTGTGTCTCCCTGCTGTTGCCCCCCACCCCCCGCTCATGCCCCGTGTCTCCCTGCTGTTGCCCCCACCCCCCGCTCATGCCCGTGTCTCTCTCCTGTTCCCCCCACCCCCCACTTCTGCCTCGTGTCTCTCCTGTTACCCCCTCCCCCGCTCATGCCCTGTGTCTCTCTCCTGTTGCCCCCTGCTCATGCCCCGTGTCTCCCTGCTGTTGCCCATCACCCCCGCTCATGCCCCGTGTCTCTCTCCGGTTACCCCCCACCCTCTCTCATGCCCAGTGTCTCCCTCGTGTTCCCCACACACCCAGCTCAAGCCCCTTGTCTCCCTGCTGTTGCCCCCACCCCCTGCTCATGCCCTGTGTCTCCCTCCTGTTGCCTCCCACCCCCCGGTCATGCCCCGTGTCTCCCTGCTGTTACCCCCCACCCCCCACTCACGCCCCGAGTCTCTCTCCTGTTACCCCCCACCCCCCTCTCATGCCCTGTGTCTCTCTACTGTTACCCTCCCACCCCCTCTCATGCCCCGTGTCTCTCTCCTGTTACACCCCACCCTCATGCCCTGTGTCTCTCTCCTGTTGCCCCCCACCTCCCGATCATGCCCCGTGTCTCCCTGCTGTTGCCCCCCACCCCCCGCTCATGCCCTGGCTCCCTCTCCTGTTACCCCCCACCCCCGCTAATGCCCCATGTCTCCCTGCTGTTGCCCCCACCCCCCTCTCATGCCCCGTGTCTCTCTCCTGTTACCCCCACCACCCTCTCATGCCCTGTGTCTCTCTCCTGTTGCCCCCACCCCCGGTCACGCCCTGTGTCTCTCTCCTGTTGCCCCCACCCCCGTTCATGCCCTGTGTCTCTCTCCTGTTCCCCCCACCCCCGCTCATGCGCCGTGTCTCTCTCCTGTGCCCCCACTCCCCCCTCATGCCCCGTGTCTCCCTGCTGTTGCCCCCCTCTCATGCCCCATGTCTCTCTCCTGTTGCCCCCCACGCCCCGGTCATGCCCCGTGTCTCCCTGTTGTTGCCCCCCACTCAAGCCCTGTGTCTCTCTCCTGTTACCCTCCACCCTCTGGTCATGCCCCGTGTCTCCCTGCTGTTCCCCCCACCCCCGATCATGCCTTGTGTCTCCTCTGTTGCCCCCCACCCCCCTCTCATGCCCCGTGTCTCTCTCCTGTTGCCCCCAACCCCCCGGTCATGCCCCGTGTCTCCCTGCTGTTGCCCCCCACCCCCCTCTCATGCCCCGTGTCTCTCTCCTGTTGCCCCCCACCCCCACCTTTGCCCTGTGTCTCTCTCCTGTTGCCCCCCCAGTCATGCCCCATGTCTCTCTTCTGTTACCCCCACCCCCTCTCATGCCCCGTGTCTCCCTCGTGTTCCCCCCACCCCCACTCATGCCCTGTGTCTCCCTCGTGTTCCCCTCACCCCCGCTCATGCCCAGTGTATCCATGATGTTGCCCCCCATCCCCTGCTCATGCCCCGTGTCTCCCTGCTGTTGCCTCCCACCCCCGCTCATGCCCCGTGTATCCCTGCTGTTGCCCCATCCCCCGCTCATGCACCGTGTCTCCCTGCTGTTGCCCACCACCCCTGCTCATGCCTGTGTCTCTCTCCTGTTACCCCCCGACCCCGGCTCATGCCCTGTGTCTCTCTCCTGTTACCCCCCACACCCCTCTCATGCCCTGTGTCTCTCTCCTGTTGCCCCCCACCCCCGCTCATGCCCAGTGTATCCATGATGTTGCCCCCCATCCCCTGCTCATGCCCCGTGTCTCCCTGCTGTTGCCTCCCACCCCCGCTCATGCCCCGTGTATCCCTGCTGTTGCCCCATCCCCCGCTCATGCACCGTGTCTCCCTGCTGTTGCCCACCACCCCTGCTCATGCCTGTGTCTCTCTCCTGTTACCCCCCGACCCCGGCTCATGCCCTGTGTCTCTCTCCTGTTACCCCCCACACCCCTCTCATGCCCCGTGTCTCTCTCCTGTTACCCCCACCCTCATTCTCCGTGTCTCTCTCCTGTTGCCCTCCACCCCCTGGTCATGCCCCGTGTCTCCCTGCTGTTGCCCCCAACCCACCGCTCATGCCCCGTGTGTCCCTGCTGTTACCCCCACCACCCTCTAATGCCCCGTGTCTCCCTCGTGTTCCCCCACCCCCGCTCATTCCCCGTGTCTCCCTGCTGTTGCCCCCACCCCGCTCTCATGCCCCGTGTCTCTCTCATGTTACCCCCACCCCCCTCTCATGCCCTGTGTCTCTCTCATGTTGTCCCCCACACCTGGTCATGCCCAGGTTCTCCCTGCTGTTGCCCCCAAACCCTGCTCATGCCCTGTGTCTCTCTCCTGTTATCCCCCTCCCCCTGGTCATGCCCCGTGTCTCCCTGCTTTTGCCCTCCACCCCCCGCTCATGCCCTGTGTCTCTCTCCTGTTACCCCCACCCCCCGCTCAGGCCCCGTGTCTCTCTCCTGTTGCCCCCACCCCCGGTCATGCCCGGTGTCTCTCTGCTGTTGCCCCCCAGCCCCTGCTCATGCCCCGTGTCTCTCTCCTGTTACCCCCCTCCCCCCGCTCAGGCCCCATGTCTCTCTCCTGCTGCCCCCACCCCCAGTCATGCCCCGTGTCTCTCTGCTGTTGCCCCCCACCCCCGCTCATGCCCCGTGTCTCTCTCCTGTTCCCCCACCCACCGCTCATGCCCCGTGTCTCTCTCCTGTTACCCCCCACCCCCTGCTCATGCCCCGTGTCTTTCTCCTGTTGTCCCCCGCTCATGCCCTGTGTCTCTCTCCTGTTACCCCCCACCCCCTGCTCATGCCCCATGACTTTCTCCTGTTGCCCCCCTCTCATGCCCCATGTCTCTCTCCTGTTGCCCCCCACACCCCGGTCATGCCCCGTGTCTCCCTGTTGTTGCCCCCCACCCCCCACTCAAGCCCCGTGTCTCTCTCCTGTTATCCCCCACCCCCTGGTCATGCCCCGTGTCTCCCTGCTGTTGCCCCCCACACCCCGCTCATGCCCTGTGTCTCTCTCCTGTTCCCCCCCACCCCCGATCATGCCTCGTGTCTCCTCTGTCCCCCCCCTCATGCCCCGTGTCTCCCTGCTGTTGCCCCCCACCCCCCTCTCATGTCCCGTGTCTCTCTCCTGTTGCCCCCCACCCCCAGTCATGCCCCGTGTCTCCCTGCTGTTGCCCCCCACCCCCGCTCATGCCCCGTGTCTCTCTCCTGTTCCCCCACCCCCTGCTTATGCCTCGTGTCTCTACTGTACCCCCGACCCCCCGCTCATGCCCCGTGCCTTTCCCCTGTTGCCCCCCTGCTCATGTCACGTGTCTCCCTGCTGTTACCACTCACCCCCCGCTCATGCCCCATGTCTCTCTCCTGTTACCCCCACCCCCCTCTCATGCCCCGTGTATCCCTTGTGTTCCCCCACCCCCCACTCATGCCCCGTGTCTCCCTGCTGTTGCCCCCCACCCCTTGCTCATGCCCCGTGTCTATCCTGTTACCCCCCACCCCCTCTCATGCCCCGTGTCACTCTCCTATTGCCCCCCACTCCCCAATCATGCCTCGTGTCTCCCATCTGTTGCCCCCACCCCGGTCATGCCCCGTGTCTCCCTGCTGTTGCCCCCCAACCCCCGCTCAAGCCCTGTGTCTCTCTCCTGTTACCTCCACCCCCTCTCATGCCCCGTGTTTCCCCCATGTTCCCCCACCCCCCGCTCATGCCCCGTGTCTCTCTCCTGTTGCCCCCACCCCCCGCTCATGCCCCGTGTCTCTCTCATGTTGCCCCCCACCCCCCGCTCATGCCCCGTGTCTCTCTCCTGTTGCTTCCCACCCCCAGGCATGCCCCGTGTATCCCTGCTGTTGCCCCCCATCCCCCGCTAATGCCCCGTGTCTCCCTGCTGTTGCCCCCCACCCCCGCTCATGGCCCTTGTCTCCCTGCTGTTGCCCCCAATCCCCACTCATGCCCCTTGTCTCCCTGCTGTTACCCCCCACCCCCTGCTCATGCCCCGAGTCTCCCTGCTGTTCCCCCCACCCCCTGGTCATGCCCCGTTTCTCCCTGCTGTTGCCCCCCACCCACAGCTCATGCCCCATGTCTCCCTGCTGTTACCCCCCTCTCATGCCCCGTGTCTCCCTCGTGTTCCACCCACCCCCCGCTCATGCCACGTGTCTCCCTGCTGTTGCCCCCACCCCCCTCTCATGCCCTGTGTCTCTCTCCTGTTACCCCCACCCCCTTCTCATGCCCTGTGTCTCTCTCCTGTTGTCCCCCCCACCCCTGGTCATGCCCCGTGTCTCCCTGCTGTTGCCCCCCACCCCCTGCTCATGCCCCATGTCTCTCTCCTGTTACCCCCCCGCTCAGGCCCTGTGTCTCTCTCCTGTTGCCCCCACCCCCGGTCATGCCCTGTGTCTCTCTCCTGTTGCCCCCACCCCCCGCTCATGCCCTGTGTCTCTCTCCTGTTCCCCCCACTGCCGCTCATGCGCCGTGTCTCTCTCCTGTGCCCCCCACCCCCCCATGCCCCATGTCTCCCTGCTGTTGCCCCCCTATCCTGCCCCATGTCTCTCTCCTGTTGCCCCCCACACCCCGGTCATGCCCCCTGTCTCCCTGTTGTTGTCCCCCACTCAAGCCCCGTGTCTCTCTCCTGTTACCCTCCACCCTCTGGTCATGCCCCGTGTCTCCCTGCTGTTCCCCCCACCCCGATCATGCCTCGTGTCTCCCCTTTTGCCCCCCACCCCCCTCTCATGCCCCGTGTCTCTCTCCTGTTGCCCCCAACCCCCCGGTCATGCCCCGTGTCTCTCTGCTGTTGCCCCTCACCCCCCTCTCATGCCCCGTGTCTCTCTCCTGTTGCCCCCCGCCCCCACCTTTGCCCTGTGTCTCTCTCCTGTTGCCCCCCCAGACATGCCCCATGTCTCTCTTCTGTTTCCCCCACCCCCTCTCATGCCCCGTGTCTCCCTCGTGTTCCCCCCACCCCCACTCATGCCCTGTGTCTCCCTCGTGTTCCCCCCACCCCCGCTCATGCCCAGTGTATCCATGATGTTGCCCCCCATCCCCCGCTCATGCCCCGTGTCTCCCTGCTGTTGCCTCCCTCCCGCGCTCATGCCCCGTGTCTCCCTGCTGTTGCCCCCACCCCGCTCTCATGCCCCGTGTCTCTCTCATGTTACCCCCACCCCCCTCTCATGCCCTGTGTCTCTCTCCTGTTGTCCCCCACACCTGGTCATGCCCAGTGTCTCCCTGCTGTTGCCCCCAAACCCTGCTCATGCCCTGTGTCTCTCTCCTGTTACCCCCCACCCCCTGGTCATGCCCCGTGTCTCCCTGCTGTTGCCTCCCACCCCCCGCTCATGCCCTGTGTCTCTCTCCTGTTACCCCCCACCCCCCGCTCAGGCCCCGTGTCTCTCTCCTGTTGCCCCCACCCCCGGTCATGCCCGGTGTCTCTCTGCTGTTGCCCCCCAGCCCCTGCTCATGCCCCGTGTCTCTCTCCTGTTACCCCCCTCCCCCCGCTCAGGCCCCGTGTCTCTCTCCTGCTGAACCACCCCCAGTCATGCCCCGTGTCTCTCTGCTGTTGCCCCCCACGCCCGTTCATGCCCCGTGTCTCTCTCCTGTTCCCCCCACCCCCCGCTCATGCCCCGTGTCTCTCTCCTGTTACCCCCCACCCCCCGCTCATGCCCCGTGTCTTTCTCCTGTTGTCCCCCTCTCATGCCCCATGTCTCTCTCCTGTGCCCCCCACTCCCCCCTCATGCCCCATGTCTCCCTGCTGTTGCCCCCCTATCATGCCCCATGTCTCTCTCCTGTTGCCCCCACACCCCGGTCATGCCCCCTGTCTCCCTGTTGTTGCCCCCCACTCAAGCCCCGTGTCTCTCTCCTGTTACCCTCCACCCTCTGGTCATGCCCCGTGTCTCCCTGCTGTTCCCCCCACCCCGATCATGCCTCGTGTCTCCCCTGTTGCCCCCCACCCCCCTCTCATGCCCCGTGTCTCTCTCCTGTTGCCCCCAACCCCCCGGTCATGCCCTGTGTCTCTTTGCTGTTGCCCCCCACCCCCCTCTCATGCCCCGTGTCTCTCTCCTGTTGCCCCCCACCCCCACCTTTGCCCTGTGTCTCTCTCCTGTTGCCCCCCCAGACATGCCCCATGTCTCTCTTCTGTGACCCCCACCCCTATCATGCCCCGTGTCTCCCTCGTGTTCCCCCCACCCCCACTCATGCCCTGTGTCTCCCTCGTGTTCCCCCCACCCCCGCTCATGCCCAGTGTATCCATGAGGTTGCCCCCCATCCCCCGCTCATGCCCCGTGTCTCCCTGCTGTTGCCTCCCACCCGCGCTCATGCCCCGTGTCTCCCTGCTGTTGCCCCCACCCCGCTCTCATACCCCGTGTCTCTCTCATGTTACCCCCACCCCCCTCTCATGCCCTGTGTCTCTCTCCTGTTGTCCCCCACACCTGGTCATGCCCAGTGTCTCCCTGCTGTTGCCCCCAAACCCTGCTCATGCCCTGTGTCTCTATCCTGTTACCCCCCACCCCCTGGTCATGCCCCGTGTCTCCCTGCTGTTGCCCCCACCCCCCGCTCATGCCCTGTGTCTCTCTCCTGTTACCCCCCACCCCCCGCTCAGGCCCCATGTCTCTCTCCTGTTGCCCCTACCCCCGGTCATGCCCGGTGTCTCTCTGCTGTTGCCCCCCCAGCCCCTGCTCATGCCCCGTGTCTCTCTCCTGTTACCCCCCTCCCCCTGCTCAGGCCCCGTGTCTCTCTCCTGCTGAACCACCCCCAGTCATGCCCCGTGTCTCTCTGCTGTTGCCCCCCACCCCCGCTCATGCCCCGTGTCTCTCTCCTGTTCCCCCCACCCCCCGCTCATGCCCCGTGTCTCTCTCCTGTTACTCCCCACCCCCCGCTCATGCCCCGTGTCTTTCTCCTGTTGTCCCCCGCTCATGCCCTGTGTCTCTCTCCTGTTACCCCCCACCCCCTGCTCATGCCCCATGACTTTCTCCTGTTGCCCCCCTCTCATGCCCCATGTCTCTCTCCTGTTGCCCCCCACACCCCGGTCATGCCCCGTGTCTCCCTGTTGTTGCCGCCCACCCCCCACTCATGCCCTGTGTCTCTCTCCTGTTCCCCCCAAGCCCCGATCATGCCTCGTGTCTCCCCTGTCCCCCCCTTCATGCCCCGTGTCTCTCTGCTGTTGCCCCCCACCCCCCGCTCATGTCCCGTGTCTCTCTCCTGTTGCCCCCCACCCCCCAGCCATGCCCTGTGTCTCCCTGCTGTTGCCCTCCACCCCCCGCTCATGCCCCGTGTCTCTCTCCTGTTCCCCCACCCCCTGCTTATGCCTCGTGTCTCTACTGTACCCCCGACCCCCGCTCATGCCCCGTGCCTTTCCCCTGTTGCCCCCCTGCTCATGTCACGTGTCTCCCTGCTGTTACCACTCACCCCCCGCTCATGCCCCATGTCTCTCTCCTGTTACCCCCACCCCCCTCTCATGCCCCGTGTATCCCTTGTGTTCCCCCACCCCCCACTCATGCCCCGTGTCTCCCTGCTATTGCCCCCCACCCCCTGCTCATGCCCTGTGTCTATCCTGTTACCCCCACCCCCTCTCATGCCCCGTGTCACTCTCCTATTGCCCCCCACTCCCCAATCATGCCCCGTGTCTCCCATCTGTTGCCCCCACCTCGGTCATGCCCCGTGTCTCCCTGCTGTTGCCCCCCAACCCCCGCTCAGGCCCTGTGTCTCTCTCCTGTTACCTCCACCCCCTCTCATGCCCCGTGTTTCCCCCATGTTCCCCCACCCCCCGCTCATGCCCCGTGTCTCTCTCCTGTTGCCCCCACCCCCCGCTCATGCCCCGTGTTTCTCTCATGTTGCCCCCCACCCCCCGCTCATGCCCCGTGTCTCTCTCCTCTTACCCCCTACCCCCCTCTCATGCCCCGTGTCTCTCTCCTGTTGCTTCCCACCCCCAGGCATGCCCCGTGTATCCCTGCTGTTGCCCCCCATCCCCCGCTAATGCCCCGTGTCTCCCTGCTGTTGCCTCCCACCCCCGCTCATGGCCCGTGTCTCCCTGCTGTTGCCCCCAATCCCCGCTCATGCCCCGGGTCTCCCTGCTGTTACCCCCTACCCCCTGCTCGTGCCCTGAGTCTCCCTGCTGTTCCCCCCACCCCCTGGTCATGCCCCGTTTCTCCCTGCTGTTGCCCCCCACCCACCGCTCATGCCCCATGTCTCCCTGCTGTTACCCCCCTCTCATGCCCCGTGTCTCCCTCGTGTTCCACCCACCCCCGCTCATGCCACGTGTCTCCCTGCTGTTGCCCCCACCCCCTCTCATGCCCTGTGTCTCTCTCCTGTTACCCCCACCCCCCTCTCATGCCCTGTGTCTCTCTCCTGTTGTCCCCCACACCCGGTCATGCCCAGTGTCTCCCTGCCCCAAACCCCCGCTCATGCCCCGTGTCTCTCTCCTATTACCCCCCACCCCTGGTCATGCCCCGTGTCTCCCTGCTGTTGCCCCCCACCCCCTGCTCATGCCCCATGTCTCTCTCCTGTTACCCCCCCGCTCAGGCCCTGTGTCTCTCTCCTGTTGCCCCCACCCCCGGTCACGCCCTGTGTCTCTCTCCTGTTGCCCCCACCCCCGTTCATGCCCTGTGTCTCTCTCCTGTTCCCCCCACCCCCGCTCATGCGCCGTGTCTCTCTCCTGTGCCCCCCACTCCCCCCTCATGCCCCGTGTCTCCCTGCTGTTGCCCCCCTCTCATGCCCCATGTCTCTCTCCTGTTGCCCCCCACACCCCGGTCATGCCCCGTGTCTCCCTGTTGTTGCCCCCCACTCAAGCCCCGTGTCTCTCTCCTGTTACCCTCCACCCTCTGGTCATGCCCCGTGTCTCCCTGCTGTTCCCCCCACCCCCGATCATGCCTTGTGTCTCCCCTGTTGCCCCCCACCCCCCTCTCATGCCCCGTGTCTCTCTCCTGTTGCCCCCAACCCCCCAGTCATGCCCCGTGTCTCCCTGCTGTTGCCCCCCACCCCCCTCTCATGCCCCGTGTCTCTCTCCTGTTGCCCCCCACCCCCACCTTTGCCCTGTGTCTCTCTCCTGTTGCCCCCCAGTCATGCCCCATGTCTCTCTTCTGTTACCCCCACCCCCTCTCATGCCCCGTGTCTCCCTCGTGTTCCCCCCACCCCCACTAATGCCCTGTGTCTCCCTCGTGTTCCCCCCACCCCCGCTCATGCCCAGTGTATCCATGATGTTGCCCCCCATCCCCCGCTCATGCCCTGTGTCTCCCTGCTGTTGCCTCCCACCCCCGCTCATGCCCCGTGTATCCCTGCTGTTGCCCCATCCCCCGCTCATGCACCGTGTCTCCCTGCTGTTGCCCACCACCCCTGCTCATGCCTGTGTCTCTCTCCTGTTACCCCCCACCCCCCTCTCATGCCCTGTGTCTCTCTCCTGTTGCCCCCCACCCCCTGGTTATGCACCATGTCTCCCTGCTGTTGCCCCCCACCCCCCGCTCATGCCCCGTGTCTCTCTCCTGTTACCCCCCACCCCATCTCATGCCCCATGTCTCTCTCCTGTTACCCCCACCCCCCTCTCATGCCCTGTGTCTCTCTCCGGTTACCCTCCACCCCCCTCTCATGCCCCGTGTCTCTCTCCTGTTGCCCCCAACCCCCGGTCATGCCCCGTGTCTCCCTTCTGTTGCCCCCAACTCCCGGTCATGCCCCGTGTCTCTCTGCTGTTGCCCCCACCCCTGCTCATGCCCCGTGTCTCTCTCCTGTTACCCCCCTCCCCCACTCATGCCCTGTGTCTCCCTGCTGTTGCCCCCCACCCCCCGCTCATGCCCCGTGTCTCCCTGCTGTTGCCCCCACCCTCCGCTCATGCCCCGTGTCTCTCTCCTGTTCCCCCCACCCCCCAGTTCTGCCTCGTGTCTCTCCTGTTACCCCCTCCCCCGCTCATGCCCTGTGTCTCTCTCCTGTTGCCCCCTGCTCATGCCCCGTGTCTCCCTGCTGTTGCCCATCACACCCGCTCATGCCCCGTGTCTCTCTCCGGTTACCCCCCACCCTCTCTCATGCCCAGTGTCTCCCTCGTGTTCCCCACACGCCCAGCTCAAGCCCCTTGTCTCCCTGCTGTTGCCCCCACCCCCTGCTCATGCCTTGTGTCTCCCTCCTGTTGCCTCCCACCCCCCGGTCATGCCCGTGTCTCCCTGCTGTTACCCCCCACCCCCCACTCACGCCCCGAGTCTCTCTCCTGTTACCCCCCACCCCCCTCTCATGCCCTGTGTCTCTCTACTGTTACCCTCCCACCCCCTCTCATGCCCCGTGTCTCTCTCCTGTTACACCCCACCCTCATGCCCTGTGTCTCTCTCCTGTTGCCCCCCACCTCCCGATCATGCCCCGTGTCTCCCTGCTGTTGCCCCCCACCCCCCGCTCATGCCCTGGCTCCCTCTCCTGTTACCCCCCACCCCCGCTAATGCCCCATGTCTCCCTGCTGTTGCCCCCAGCCCCCTCTCATGCCCCGTGTCTCTCTCCTGTTACCCCCACCACCCTCTCATGCCCTGTGTCTCTCTCCTGTTGCCCCCACCCCCGGTCATGCCCTGTGTCTCTCTCCTGTTGCCCCCACCCCCGTTCATGCCCTGTGTCTCTCTCCTGTTCCCCCCACCCCCGCTCATGCGCCGTGTCTCTCTCCTGTGCCCCCACTCCCCCCTCATGCCCCGTGTCTCCCTGCTGTTGCCCCCCTCTCATGCCCCATGTCTCTCTCCTGTTGCCCCCCACGCCCCGGTCATGCCCCGTGTCTCCCTGTTGTTGCCCCCCACTCAAGCCCTGTGTCTCTCTCCTGTTACCCTCCACCCTCTGGTCATGCCCCGTGTCTCCCTGCTGTTCCCCCCACCCCCGATCATGCCTTGTGTCTCCTCTGTTGCCCCCCACCCCCCTCTCATGCCCCGTGTCTCTCTCCTGTTGCCCCCAACCCCCCGGTCATGCCCCGTGTCTCCCTGCTGTTGCCCCCCACCCCCCTCTCATGCCCCGTGTCTCTCTCCTGTTGCCCCCCACCCCCACATTTGCCCTGTGTCTCTCTCCTGTTGCCCCCCAGTCATGCCCCATGTCTCTCTTCTGTTACCCCCACCCCCTCTCATGCCCCGTGTCTCCCTCGTGTTCCCCCCACCCCCACTCATGCCCTGTGTCTCCCTCGTGTTCCCCCCACCCCCGCTCATGCCCAGTGTATCCATGATGTTGCCCCCCATCCCCTGCTCATGCCCCGTGTCTCCCTGCTGTTGCCTCCCACCCCCGCTCATGCCCCGTGTATCCCTGCTGTTGCCCCATCCCCCGCTCATGCACCGTGTCTCCCTGCTGTTGCCCACCACCCCTGCTCATGCCTGTGTCTCTCTCCTGTTACCCCCCGACCCCGGCTCATGCCCTGTGTCTCTCTCCTGTTACCCCCCACACCCCTCTCATGCCCTGTGTCTCTCTCCTGTTGCCCCCCACCCCCTGGTTATGCCCCATGTCTCCCTGCTGTTGCCCCCCACCCCCCGCTCATGCCCTGTGTCTCTCTCCTGTTACCCCCCACCCCATCTCATGCCCCATGTCTCTCTCCTGTTACCCCCACCTCCCTCTCATGCCCTGTGTCTCTCTCCGGTTACCCTCCACCCCCCTCTCATGCCCCGTGTCTCTCTCCTGTTGCCCCCAACCCCCGGTCATGCCCCGTGTCTCCCTTCTGTTGCCCCCAACTCCCGGTCATGCCCCGTGTCTCTCTGCTGTTGCCCCCACCCCTGCTCATGCCCCGTGTCTCTCTCCTGTTACCCCCCTCCCCCACTCATGCCCTGTGTCTCCCTGCTGTTGCCCCCCACCCCCCGCTCATGCCCCGTGTCTCCCTGCTGTTGCCCCCACCCCCCGCTCATGCCCCGTGTCTCTCTCCTGTTCCCCCCTCCCCCCACTTCTGCCTCGTGTCTCTCCTGTTACCCCCTCCCCCGCTCATGCCCTGTGTCTCTCTCCTGTTGCCCCCTGCTCATGCCCCGTGTCTCCCTGCTGTTGCCCATCACCCCCGCTCATGCCCCGTGTCTCTCTCCGGTTACCCCCCACCCCCTCTCATGCCCAGTGTCTCCCTCGTGTTCCCCACACACCCAGCTCAAGCCCCTTGTCTCCCTGCTGTTGCCCCCACCCCCTGCTCATGCCCCGTGTCTCCCTCCTGTTGCCTCCCACCCCCCGGTCATGCCCCGTGTCTCCCTGCTGTTACCCCCCACCCCCCACTCATGCCCCGAGTCTCACTCCTGTTACCCCCCACCCCCCTCTCATGCCCTGTGTCTCTCTACTGTTACCCTCCCACCCCCTCTCATGCCCCGTGTCTCCCTGCTGTTGCCCCCCACCGCCCCGCTCATGCCCTGGCTCCCTCTCCTGTTACCCCCCACCCCCGCTAATGCCCCATGTCTCCCTGCTGTTGCCCCCACCCCCCTCTCATGCCCCGTGTCTCTCTCCTGTTACCCCCACCACCCTCTCATGCCCTGTGTCTCTCTCCTGTTGTCCCTCACACCCGGTCATGCCCCTTGTCTCCCTGCTGTTGCCCCCCAAACCCCGCTCATGCCCCGTGTCTCTCTCCTGTTACCCCCCAACCCCCGCTCATGCCCCGTGTCTCCCTGCTGTTGCTCCCACCCCCCGCTCATGCCCCGTGTCTCTCTCCTGTTCCCCCCACCCCCCACTTCTGCCTCGTGTCTCTCCGGTTACCCCCTCCCCCGCTCATGCCCCGTGTCTCTCTCCTGTTGCCCCCTGCTCATGCCCCGTGTCTCCCTGCTGTTGCCCATCACCCCCGCTCATGCCCCGTGTCTCTCTCCGGTTACCCCCCACCCCCTCTCATGACCAGTGTCTCCCTCGTGTTCCCCACACACCCAGCTCAAGCCCCTTGTCTCCCTGCTGTTGCCCCCACCCCCTGCTCATGCCCCGTGTCTCCCTCCTGTTGCCTCCCACCCCCCGGTCATGCCCCGTGTCTCCCTGCTGTTACCCCCCACCCCCCACTCATGTCCCGAGTCTCTCTCCTGTTACCCCCCACCCCCCTCTCATGCCCCGTGTCTCTCTACTGTTACCCTCCCACCCCCTCTCATGCCCCGTGTCTCTCTCCTGTTACACCCCACCCTCATGCCCTGTGTCTCTCTCCTGTTGCCCCCCACCCCCGGTCATGCCCTGTGTATCCCTGCTGTTGCCCCCCACCCCCCGCTCATGCCCTGGCTCCCTCTCCTGTTACCCCCCACCCCCGCTAATGCCCCATGTCTCCCTGCTGTTGCCCCCACCCCCCTCTCATGCCCCGTGTCTCTCTCCTGTTACCCCCACCACCCTCTCATGCCCTGTGTCTCTCTCCTGTTGTCCCTCACACCCGGTCATGCCCCTTGTCTCCCTGCTGTTGCCCCCCAAACCGCGCTCATGCCCCGTGTCTCTCTCCTGTTACCCCCCACCCCCTGGTCATGCCCTGTGTCTCCCTGCTGTTGCCCCCACCCCCCGCTCATGCCCCGTGTCTCTCTCCTGTTACCCCCCCCGCTCAGGCCCCGTGTCTCTAACCTGTTGCCCCCACCCCGCTCATGCCCTGTGTCTCTCTCCTCTTCCCCCCACCCCCCGCTTATGCCGCGTGTCTCTCCTGTTACCCTCCACCCCCGTTTATGCCCCGTGTCTTTCTCCTGTTGCCCCCCCGCTCATGCCCCATGTCTCTCTCCTGTTACCCCCCACACCCCAGTCATGCCCCATGTCTCCCAGTTGTTGCCCCCCACCCCCTGCTCATGCCGCCTGTCTCTCTCCTGCTACCCCCCACCCCCTGGTCATGCCCCATGTCTCCCTGCTGTTGCCCCCAAACCCCGCTCATGCCGTGTTTCTCTCTCCTGTTCCCCCACCCCCCGATCATGTCTTGTGTCTCCCCTGTTCCCCCCACCCCCGCTCATGCCCCGTGTCTCCCTGCTGTTGCCCCCCACCCCCCGCTCATGTCCTGTGTCTCTCTCCTGTTGCCCCCACCCCCCGGGTCATGCCCCGTGTCTCCCTGCTGTTGCCCCCCCGCTCATGCCCCATGTCTCTCTCCTGTTTCCCCACCCCCTGCTTATGCCTCGCGTCTCTCCTGTTACCCCCCACCCCCCACTCATGCCCCATGTCTTTCTCCTGTTGCCCCCCTGCTCATGCCCCGTGTCTCCCTGCTGTTGCCCCTCACCCCCGCTCATGCCCCGTGTCTCTCTCCTGTTACCCCCCACCCCCCTCTCATGCCCCGTGTCTCTATCCTGTTACCCCCCACCCCCTATCATGCCCCATTTCTCTCTCCTATTGCCCCCCACCCCCAGTCATGTCTGTGTCTCCCTTCTGTTGCCCCCCAACCCCGGTCGGGCCCCGTGTCTCCCTGCTGTTGCCCCCCAACCCCCGCTCATGCCCCATGTCTCTCTCCTGTTACCTCCAACCCATCTCATGCCCTGTGTCTCCCCCGTGTTCCCCAACCCCCGCTCATGCCCCGTGTCTCTCTCCTGTTGCCCCACCCCCTCCTCATGCCCCGTGTCTCTCTCATGTTGCCCCCACCCCCTCTCATGCCCCATGTCTCTCTCCTGTTACCCCCCACCCCCCTCTCATGCCCCGTGTCTTTCTCCTGTTGCCCCCCCACCCCCAGGCATGCCCTGTGTCTCTTTCCTGTTGCCCCCCACCCCCCAGTCATGCCCTGTGTCTCTCTTCTGTTACCCCCCACCCCGCTCTCATGCCCCGTGTCTCCCTCGTGTTCCCCTCACCCCCTGGTCATGCCCCGTGTCTCCCTGCTGTAGCCCCACTCCCCCCGCGCATGCCCCGTGTCTCTCTTCTGTTACCCCCCACCCCCCGCTCAGGCCCTGTGTCTGTCTCCTGTTGCCCCCACCCCCGCTCATGCCCTGTGTCTCTCTCCTGTTCCCCCCACCCCCCGCTTATGCCTCGTGTCTCTCCTGCTACCCCCCACCCCCCGCTCATGCCCCGTGTCTTTCTCCTGTTGCCCCCCGCTCATGCCCCGTGTCTCTCTCCTGTTACCCCCACCCCGTGTTCATTCCCCGTGTCTTTCTCCTGTTGCCCCCCTCTCATGCCCCATGTCTCTCTCCTGTTGCCCCCCACACCCCGGTCATGCCCCGTGTCTCCCTGTTGTTGCCCCCCGCTCATGCCCTGTGTCTCTCTCCTGTTACCCCCACCCCCTGGTCATGCCCCGTGTCTCCCTGCTATTGCCCCCACACCCCGCTCATGCCCTGTGTCTCTCTCCTGTTCCCCCCACCCCCCGATCATGCCTCGTGTCTCCCCTGTTCCCCCCCACCCCCGCTCATGCCCCGTGTCTCCCTGCTGTTGCCCCCTCACCCCCGCTCATGTCCCGTGTCTCTCTCCTGATACCTCCCACCCCCCTCTTATGCCCCGTGTCTCTCTCCTGTTGCCCCCCATCCCCCGGTCATGCCCCGTGTCTCCCTGCTGTTGCCCCCCACACCCGGCTCATGCCCTGTGTCTCTCTCCTGTTCCCCCTACCCCCGCTTATGACTCGCGTCTATCCTGTAACCCCTCACCCACCGCTCATGCCCCGTGTCTCTCTCCTGTTACCCCACACCCCCTTCTCATGCCCCGTGTCTCTATCCTGTTACCCCCCACCCCCTCTCATGCCCCGTGTCTCTCTCCTATTGCCCCCACCCCCCGATCATGCCCGTGTCTCCCTGCTGTTGCCCCCCAGCCCCGGCCATGCCCCGTGTCTCCCTGCTGTTGACCCCCAACCCCCGCTCATGCCCTGTGTCTCTCTCCTGTTACCTCCACCCCCCTCTCATGCCCCGTGTCTCCCCCGTGTTCCCCCACCCCCGCTCATGCCCTGTGTCTCTTTCCTGTTGCTCCCCACCCCCCGCTCATGCCCCGTGTCTCTCTCATGTTGCCCCCCGCTCATGCCCCGTGTCTCTCTCACGTTGCCCCCACCCCCCTCTCATGCCCCGTGTCTCTCTCCTGTTGCCCCCCACCCCAAGTCATGCCCTGTGTCTCTCTCCTGTTGCCCTCCACCCCCCAGTCATGCCCCGTGTCTCTCTTCTGTTACCCCCCCACCCCCATCTCATGCCCCGTGTCTCCCTCGTGTTCCCCCCACCCCCGCTCATGCCCCGTGTCTCCCTGGTGTTCCCCCCATCCCCCGCTCATGCCCCGTGTCTCCCCGCTGTTGCCCCCCACCCCTGCTCATGCCCCATGTCTCTCTCCTGTTACCCCCCACCCTCCGCTCATGCCCCGTGTCTCTCTCCTGTTACCCCCCTCTCATGCCCTGTGTCTCTCTCCTGTTGCCCCCCACCCCCCACTCATGCCCCATGTCTCCCTGCTGTTGCCCCCCACCCCCCGCTCATGCCCCGTGTCTCTCTCCTGTTACCACCCACCCCCCTCTAATGCCCCGTGTCTTTCTCCGGCTACCCCCCACCCCCTCTCATGCCCCGTGTCTCTCTCCTGTTGCCCCCACCACCCGGTTATGCCCCGTGTCTCCCTTCTGTTGCCCCCACCCCCTGGTCATGCCCCGTGTCTCCCTGCTGTTGCCCCCACCCCGCGCTCATGCCCCGTGCCTCTCTCCTGTTACCCCCACTCCCTCTCATGCCCTGTCTCTCTCCTGTTACCCCCACCCCCTGGTCATGCCCCGTGTCTCCCTGCTGTTGCCCCCACACCCCGCTCATGCCCCGTGTCTCTCTCCTATTCCCCCACCCCCCGATCATGCCTCGTGTCTCCCCTGTTCCCCCACCCCCGCTCATGCCCCGTGTCTCCCTGCTGTTGCCCCCAAACCCCCGCTCATGTCCCGTGTCTCTCTCCTCTCATGCCCCCCATCCCCCGGTCATGCCCCGTGTCTCCCTGCTGTTGACCCCCACCCCCCGCTCATGCCCTGTGTCTCTCTCCTGTTCCCCCTACCCCCGCTTATGCCTCGCGTCCCTCCTGTTACCCCTCACCCCCCGCTCATGCCCCGTGTCTCTCTCCTGTTACCCCCCACCCCCTCTCATGCCCCGTGTCTCTATCCTGTTACCCCCCACCCCCTCTCATGCCCCGTGTCTCTCTCCTATTGCCCCCCACCCCCCGATCATGCCCGTGTCTCCCTGCTGTTGCCCCCCAACCCCTGCTCATGCCCCGTGTCTCTCTCCTGTTACCTCCACCCCCCGGCCATGCCCTGTGTCTCCCTGCTGTTGCCCCCCAACCCCTGCTCATGTCCCGTGTCTCTCTCCTGTTACCTCCACCCCCCTCTCATGCCCCGTGTCTCTCTCATGTTGCCCCCAACCCCCCGCTCATGCCCCGTGTCTCTCTCACGTTGCCCCCCACCCCCGTCTCATGCCCCGTGTCTCTCTCCTGTTGCCCCCCACCCCCCTCTCATGCCCCGTGTCTCTCTCCTGTTGCCCCCCACCCCCTGTCATGCCCTGTGTCTCTCTCCTGTTGCCCTCCACCCCCCAGTCATGCCCTGTGTCTCTCTTCTGTTACCCCCCCACCCCCATCTCATGCCCCGTGTCTCCCTCGTGTTCCCCCCACCCCCACTCATGCCCCGTGTCTCCCTCGTGTTCCCCCCACCCCCGCTCATGCCCCGTGTCTCCCTGCTGTTCCCCCCATCCCCTGCTCATGCCCCGTGTCTCCCTGCTGTTGCCCCCCACCACTGCTCATGCGCCATGTCTCTCTCCTGTTACCACCCACCCCCCGCTCATGCCCCGTGTCTCTCTCCTGTTACCCCCCTCTCATGCCCTTTGTCTCTCTCCTGTTGCCCCCCACCCCCCAATCATGCCCCATGACTCCCTGCTGTTGCCCCCCACCCCCCGCTCATGCCCCGTGTCTCTCTCCTGTTACCGCCCACCCCCCTCTCATGCCCTGTGTCTTTCTCCAGCTACCCCCCACCCCCTCTCATGCCCTGTGGCTCTCTCCTGTTGCCCCCCACCCCCCGGTCATGCCCCGTGTCTCCCTTCTGTTGCCCCCACCCCCTGGTCATGCCCCGTGTCTCCCTGCTGTTGCCCCCACCCCGCGCTCATGCCCCGTGTCTCTCTCATGTTACCCCCACCCCCTCTCATGCCCCGTGTCTCCCTCGTGTTCCCCCCACCCCCCGCTCATGCCCCGTGCCTCCCTGCTGTTGCCCCCCACCCCCCGCTCATGCCCCGTGTCTCATGTTGCCCCCCACCCCCCGCTCATGCCCCATGTCTCTCTCCTGTTACCCCCCCACCCCATCTCATGCCCTGTGTCTCTCTCCTGTTGCCCCCCACCCCCCAGTCATGCCCCGTGTCTCTCTTCTGTTACCCCCCACCCCATCTCATGCCCCGTGTCTCCCTCGTGTTCCCCCACCCCCACACATGCCCCGTGTCTCCATCGTGTTCCCCCCACCCCCGCTCATGCCCCGTGTCTCCCTGCTGTTGACCCCCACCACCCGCTCATGCCCCGTGTCTCTCTCCTGTTACCGCCCATCACCCTCTCATGCCCCGTGTCTTTCTACGGCTACCCCCCACCCCCTCTCATGCCCCTTGTCTCTCTCCTGTTGCCCCCCACCCCCCGGTCATGCCCCGTGTCTCCATTCTGTTGCCCCCACCCCCTGGTCATGCCCCGTGTCTCCCTGCTGTTGCCCCCACCCCCTCTCATGCCCCGTGTCTCTCTCCTGTTGCCCACCACCACCCGGTTATGCCCCGTGTCTCCCTTCTGTTGCCCCCACCCCCTGGTCATGCCCCGTGTCTCCCTGCTGTTGCCCCCACCCCGCGCTCATGCCCCGTGTCTCTCTCCTGTTTCCCCCACCCCCTCTCATGCCCTGTCTCTCTCCTGTTACCCCCACCCCCTGGTCATGCCCCGTGTCTCCCTGCTGTTGCCCCCACACCCCGCTCATGCCCCGTGTCTCTCTCCTGTTCCCCCACCCCCCGATCATGCCTCGTGTCTCCCCTGTTCCCCCCCACCCCCGCTCATGCCCCGTGTCTCCCTGCTGTTGCCCCCCCAACCCCGCTCATGTCCTGTGTCTCTCTCCTGTTACCTCCCACCCCCCTCTTATGCCCCATGTCTCTCTCCTGTTGCCCCCCATCCCCCGGTCATGCCCCGTGTCTCCCTGCTGTTGCCCCCCACCCCCCGCTCATGCCCTGTGTCTCTCTCCTGTTCCCCCTACCCCCGCTTATGCCTCGCGTCTCTCCTGTTACCCCTCACCCCCGCTCATGCCCCATCTCTCTCTCCTGTTACCCCCCACCCCCCTCGCATGCCCCGTGTCTCTATCCTGTTACCCCCCACCCCCTCTCATGCCCCGTGTCTCTCTCCTATTGCCCCCCACCCCCCGATCATGCCCATGTCTCCCTGCTGTTGCCCCCCACCCCCGGCCATGCCCCGTGTCTCCCTGCTGTTGCCCCCCAACCCCGCTCATGCCCCGTGTCTCTGTCCTGTTACCTCCACCCCCCTCTCATGCCCCGTGTCTCTCTCATGTTGCCCCCCACCCCCCGCTCATGCCCCGTGTCTCTCTCACGTTGCCCCCACCCCCTCTCATGCCCCGTGTCTCTCTCCTGTTGCCCCCACCCCCCTCTCATGCCCCGTGTCTCTCTCCTGTTGCCCCCCACCCCCAGTCATGCCCTGTGTCTCTCTCCTGTTGCCCTCCACCCCCAGTCATGCCCCGTGTCTCTCTTCTGTTATCCCCCACCCCCATCTCATGCCCCGTGTCTCCCTCGTGTTCCCCCCACCCCCACTCATTCCCCGTGTCTCCCTCGTGTTCCCCCCACCCCCGCTCATGCCCCGTGTCTCCCTGCTGTTCCCCCCATCCCCTGCTCATGCCCTGTGTCTCCCTGCTGTTGCCCCCCACCCCTGCTCATGCCCCATGTCTCTCTCCTGTTACCACCCACCCCCCGCTCATGCCCCGTGTCTCTCTCCTGTTACCCCCTCTCATGCCCGGTGTCTCTCTCCTGTTGCCCCCCACCCGCACTCATGCTCCATGACTCCCTGCTGTTGCCCCCCACCCCCCGCTCATGCCCCGTGTCTCTCTCCTGTTACCGCCCACCCCCCTCTCATGCCCCGTGTCTTTCTCCGGCTACCCCCCACCCCCTCTCATGCCCCGTGTCTCTCTCTTGTTGCCCCCCACCCCCCGGTCATGCCCCGTGTCTCCCTTCTGTTGCCCCCACCCCCTGGTCATGCCCCGTGTCTCCCTGCTGTTGCCCCACCCCGCGCTCATGCCCCGCGTCTCTCTCCTGTTACCCCCACCCCCTCTCATGCCCCGTGTCTCCCTAGTGTTCCCCCCACCCCCCGCTCATGCCCCGTGCCTCCCTGCTGTTGCCCCCCACCCCCCGCTCATGCCCCGTGTCTCATGTTGCCCCCCACCCCTGCTTATGCCCCATGTCTCTCTCCTGTTACCCCCCACCCCCATCTCATGCCCTGTGTCTCTCTCCTGTTGCCCCCCACCCCCCGTTCATGCCCCATGTCTCCCTGCTGTTGCCCCCCACCCCCCGCTCATGCCACGTGTCTCTCTCCTGTTGCCGCCCATCCCCCTCTCATGCCCCGTGTCTTTCTCCAGCTACCGCCCACCCCCTCTCATGCCCCGTGTCTCTCTCCTGTTGCCCCCCACCCCCCGGTCATGCCCCGTGTCTCCCTTCTGTTGCCCCCACCCCCTGGTCATGCCCCGTGTCTCCCTGCTGTTGCCCCCACCCCCCGCTCATGCCCCGTGTCTCTCTCCTGTTACCCCCACCCCCCGCTCATGCCCCGTGCCTCTTTGCTGTTGCCCCCCACACCCCGCTCATGCCCCGTGTCTCATGTTGCCCCCCGCTCATGCCCCGTGTCTCTCTCCTGTTACCCCCCACCCCCCTCTCATGCCCTGTGTCTCTCTCCTGTTGCCCCCCAACCCCCGGTCATGCCCCATGTCTCTCTCCTGTTGTCCCCCATCCCGGTCATGCCCCGTGTCTCCATGCTGTTGCCCCCACCCCCGCTCATGACCCGTGTCTCTCTCCGGTTACCCCCACCCCCCTCTCATGCCCCGTGTCTCTCTCCTGTTGCCCCCCCACCCCCCGGTCATGCCCCGTGTCTCCCTTCTGTTGCCCCCACCCCCTGGTCATGCCCCGTGTCTCCCTGCTGTTGACCCCCACCGCCCGCTCATGCCCCGTGTCTCTCTCCTGTTACCCCCACCCCCCTCTCATGCCCCGTGTCTCCCTCGTGTTCCCCCCACCCCCTGCTCATGCCCCGTGTCTCCCTGATTTTGCCCCCCACTACCCGGTCATGCCCGTGTCTCTCTCCTGTTGCCCCCCATCCCCGGTCATGCCCCATGTCTCCCTCCTGTTGCCCCCCACCCCCCCAGTCATGCCCCGTGTCTCCCTCCTGTTGCCCTCCACCCCCCGCTCATGCCCCGTGTCTCTCTTCTGTTACCCCCCACCCTCCCTCTCATACCCTCTGTCTCCCTCGTTTTCCCCCACCCCTGCTCATGACCTGTGCCTCCCTGCTGTTGCCCCCCACCCCCGCTCATGCTCCGTGTCTCTCTCCTGTTACCCCCAACCCCCGCTCATGCCCCGTGTCTCTCCCCTGTTACCCCCCACCCCCTCTCATGCCCCGTGTCTCCCTCCTGGTCCCCCCTACCCATGCCCTGTTGTGTTCTGTTTATACACCCCGCCTTCCCTTTCCATGGTGTCCATCTTGGTAAAAGATTTTCTTTCCTACACCGGGACGCCGCAGGCGTTCCGGTTTGGGAAGAAAAATGTTTTTTTTACCACCCCGGGTTCCCACTTTGAGAACCTAGGATGCTAGTGGTCTTCATCCATTGAAAAGGACGTTATGGTTACGTTGCACTAATAAAAAAATATGAAATTCAATTAAAAAAATGTGTTAAAGGGACGTTATGGTTAAGTTTCACTAATAAAAACCTATGAAAATCAATGAAAAAACTTTGTTAAAGGGACGTTATGGTTAAGTTATGCTACTAAAAACCTATGAAATTCAGTGAAAAAACTTTGTTAAAGGGACGTTATGGTTCCAAGTAAAACTGAAAAACCCTTGAAATTCGCCAGTTATGGTAAGCTAAGCAACCATAACTCACGCCACCACCGTGCACTGCTAAGACTAACACCCAGGACATCAAAGATGACATCACAAATGTCATTGATGACATACCCAAAGCACACCATTTCCTACTTTCCAAGAGTCAAATATCACTAGCCAATGACTACCTGAGACTGCACCTTTTGCACATGGAAGTACCATAAGATGGAATGCGAAAACAATGTATGCGCTCTTGCGGTGCACTTAATATGCCTTTGGGTCTACTTTGTACTTTTTAGCTATGGAATGTCAACCCAGTGTAAGAACATGTGTTGCACCAATCAGTGTTTGGCACACATTGATACATCATCAACACATACAGCAGGATTAATGGTTCAAACATGGCGCTTTCCCCATTTGTTCTCAATGTTGATTCATCCTGAATGCTTTCTGAGAGCGTGCCATCCACCTTGCTGGGAAAACTGGGAAACAGGCTAATGACTACTATGTTCTATCTCTCTCTGGTGTTTGATTAATTACAAAGAAATATCACCGATCTAATACTCTCCACCACGAAAATCCAACCCCACAATCTGAGACAAGAAAAAGAAAGAGAATTGGTAATAAAGTTGCCAAAGACTTGGGATCTCATTTAATCAAGTTTGGTGATATTCTGACTTGTGTGACTTAGCTGTTAAGCCCGCAATGTGTCCCTGTGCAATAATATTGTGAAGCTGGCAGCTCTTGTCTCTATCTAATGCAGAAATGCCACCGTGATTTTCTTTGTGTGAGAAAAGCAGATGGGCTTGTCATGATCATTCCTCAAGGGGAATGCCCTTTGCAAAAATCTTTGTAGGCTCAAGGTAGCCAAGGCCCAAAAGCCTTTGGATTCCTGGGACCTAACAATTATCAGAATGCTTTCCCACGATCAGTGGTCGAAGTGTACGAAAAGAAATAGTGGAAATCGTGGAGTTAATGTTTCACTGAAGTCATGTTAAAAGCAAGCATGGGCAAATCCAACAGTTTTGGCTTCTGCATAAGTATTAGGCATTTGCCGGGCAGTGCTGTTGTATGCCTAGGTACTTGCACCATTTCTGCAGCTGCTACCATTGATGGCCAGTTAAAACCACTATCGCAGTGCCTGGCAAATGCAGTTCCCATTTCTACAAAACAGCCCAATCTCTTGACATTGCCAATGCTTGTTTGAGAATGTGATGTGGTTATTGTGTTTTTCCAGAAATATCGATTTCCTTTATTCAAACTCTTGATGTCTCATCCACCATATTTTGACAATTATCTCCATGTGCAAGAATGTGGTGGGAAAGTATGACTTTCATTAGGTCTAGTTACAACTAGTCAAAACTTTAGGCTTCATGGGTACTTCCTTAAAGGTTTAAAATCTGATAATCTAACAACAGCTGGAAATCAATGTGTACTCAGTAGGGATTGGCATAGGACCAGACAAGGGAGTTACACACAACACACATGCAAACTAAGCCACAAGCACAAACCAATTGAATAACCCTGCCTACAAACATTAAACAACAGAACACTGCATGCTACCATTATTTATTTATTTATTTATTTATTTACTGTGTTTTAGCTCTATTAAGATCTTTTCACAGAAAACATATAAAACAATTTCATCACATAGTTTAGAATTGAAACACTACAAATACAAATTCCATAAAATACAAATCCTATTAAATCACATGTATTTTAAACAATTCATCATCATCAAATCATCTGGTTAATTCTTAGACCTGATTCATGGAAAAGTGTGCAATGATCCCGTAAGGTCTGCATGCCGAGAACTCCTCTCAAAGCTTCCAATGCACGTTCTGTGTATTCATGGATTTAAACGTGCATTTCGACCTGTGACCTGCAAAGAACGCCCACAACACGCCCCTGCAAACTAAAACTATAGACATACACCAACCATTCCGCAAACCTCCTTGTCCATCACTGATTCAACATGTCGCAACCCTGCTACACTGCGTGATGTCCCCCGTAAGTAATAGCTGCACCCCTGTCAATCTTCATGAGGTCCCCCGAAAGTAACGGCTCCACCTTTGCCAGTCTGCGTGAGGTCCCATCTAAATAGCAGTTGCACCCCTGCAATCCTGCATGAGGTCCCTCGTAAGTAACGGCTGCACCCCTGCCAAACTGCGCCAGGTCCCCCGTAAGTAACAGATGCACTCCAGCCAATTGGCATGAGGTTCCATGTAAGTAATGGCTGCACCCCTGCAATTCTGCAAACCCTCAACTCTACTCCCAATGCATCCCAACTTCTGCTATATACCCCCTACTGCACAGCAGCCTCCTCAAGGCCAGACACCACCCACCAGCCCCCCTTGCCTCCGATACCACCCCCAGGCAGCCCCTCAGGACCTGATACCACCCACCAGCCCCCCTCATCTCCAACACCACGCCTGTCTGTCCCTACCAGTCCAATGTTGACCACCAACGTACCTCAACTCCATTAGCCTGCCACCAGCATAAAGCACACCAGCCACATATCCACCTCTGGACTGAACATCTGGGGGCACTGATGCATAATCCATGTCTGTAGCTCAACACCTGTCTCCCTGGTACATCACAACCAGTTGCACAGCAACAGGACAGCAGAATATAGCACCAGCTACACTGTAAATGCACCATCTACATGTGACATAGTAAAGCAATGTAATGCAATGTGATGTATCATTGTGACCATGTGTCATTGTAATGGCCTCAAAGTGCTATAGTTGAATGACCTAGGAGGACACAAGTCCAATACATCACTGATAGGACATAGTCACATGTTATGTGTGTGCATAGTAGCATGGAAAATCAATGAATAAGTCCATGAATGAAGGGAGTAGGGTAGGAAAGCATAGCAGTCAAAGCCCCTGCAACTAACACAAGTTGAACAGGCATGTGTCTCGGTGACGTGAAGGATGTCTGAGAGTGTGTGAGCCAAGGCAATGGATGATGTGTACAGCCAGATTTAAGACTGCACAAGTGATGAGCATATGCCGCACATCCCACTTGACAGTCACAGAACAAATGCATATCAAAGCCAAAGTAAACCAAATGCAGCACATGAACAAAGAGACACCAACACCTCTGTGATGAAGAAACTGAAATATGTATTATAAATATGTAAAGACAGTCATGTGGGTTTTTCTTGGTATCAGGTTTTGCCCATGTGACTTTAATTCCTCTTAAATTTGACCCGTGAGTCACGTCTCTAGAGTAAAATGGAAAAAACCTGCTCCATTAGTTTGAAGCGAGGTGTGTGTACTCTTGAAAGAATCACCAAAACATATTGCATTTTTAACCATTAATTACTTGAATTAACATTTCAGCCCTTTTTGGTGACACTTGTTTCGGATAATGAGCCTTTATCAAGCTGGGCTATATTTCGTACTTCCCAATCCAAATGCTTCCATGCATTTCTGTGTCTTATTCACTTGTTAGTTCTTTTATTTGTGTCCTTCTCTGTTATTAATAGGTTGATCCATCAAGTTGTTAAAGAGGCTTGTCACCCGATTGGAACGTTTCACGTTGGCTCTCCTGTTTGAGATTATATGTATTATAAATATGCACACTATGCAAAACTACTATGGGGAAATGTCCAATGGCAAAAATGTACAAAAGTGAAAAAATAAAATTCACACACTATATACGTAGGCAGCGGGCTCAATAGTCTCTCATCACTACCTCCAGGGCAGAGTTACACTCATCATCCTCCACATGGAAGCGGGCCACCATTCTCTCCTGGATGGCTTGCAGGCCCTTTAACATCCTCCTCTGCATCCCGGCAAGCCACCTCCAGGATGGTAGCCCGCCTCACGGACATGCTTTCCTCCAGACGGGGTGGTGCAGGTAGGATTGGAGTAGAGAGGGCAGTGATGGTAACTGGCAAGGAAGGCCCCCAGAGGATGACTGGAGCACAGAGGAGGCAATGGAGGAGGGGGCAGTTGAATGTGCTAGCGCACATAGACCACCCGAGAGTGCGTACATGCCAACTGGCCCAGGTAGAGGCACATCGATTTGTGATGCTGTGAGAGCTCGGAATGAATAGCTCTCACATAATCACAAATCGTGGCCGTCCGTCTTGCAATACCAGCCAGCAGGCTGTGCAACATCTCAGGGTTGATCTCCCTGGGCCCAATCTGGGTGGAGGTCTCCACGCTGGTTGCCATTTCTGCAGCAGATGTAGAAAGGAAAGGGGTTGAGCAGCTCCCTCCATGGTGCACGGCACATCCTCCTGTCCCTGGTTCAGGGGTGCAGCCTGAACACCCTCCTGGATGCCCCCATCAGACCCTGTGTGCTGGCCTTCATCTGCCTCCTCCCCCACCACCTCCTCCAACTCCCTGGATGACTTCATACCCTTCCTCCTGGATGGCCCCTCTGTTTCAACACCCTTGTCCACAGTCACTGAGGAGTCCCCACCACAACAACCTCCTGGGATGTACCAACAGCAGCTTCACCTGATGTTCCTTGTGCTCCCCCAGCCAACTCTCCCTCAGATGATGTGGTCTCAATTGTGGCTTTCCAGAGTATGTGCTTCAGTCTGGTGGCTCGGTCCCTGTCCTTGTGCTCCACAGCAATGCCTCCGCCCTCTCCATGAGCTGCAGTAACTGTAGAAAATGGGACAAAACACATTGACATCAGTAATCGTCATCAATGCATGTGTATCATTCACAACATTAACATCACCAAGCACGCAGCATGTTTCAATCAGGAACTGACACACGCACAAAGCACACACACATGTACGTTCCCATGCAAACTGCATGTCAACTGCTGCATGAGTGTAGTGTGAAGACTGAATCACAGTCATGACACATGCACAAGTCTACCAAACACATTGTTGAGTGGCCACTAACACAACACTAAAAGAATGCAAAGTCACCATATCAAGGATGAATCAAAAAAAGTATGGCATGCAGCTATGGGCATGTGAACATCACCAGGACACCTGCCCACACAAACACAGTCAACAACATGAACATGCGACGGCATGACCTACAAGCAAGCTTCCCTACATACCTTGGAACAAATTGCACATGTAATGTGGCCCAGCATACATATATTGCATGTACACACATATATTTGTGCTCCAAATGCAGTGGGATGAGATGTTGCATCCCTCTCCCGGAGATGTGAATGCATCAACTTGACATACACAGACATCCATGCACATGTGTCCCCCCTCAGCAGATGTGTCTGCATGGATGCACTGTCAGTTGTGCCACACATGGAGTTGTCCATCATGCACGTCCCTCACATGCCCACAACATAGCATGTCTGCATCCGTACTGTCCCAGCACTTGGTTCATGATCTCACACAGTATGTGCCGAGTGCAAATCATTTATGAAAAATCTGCCAATACCCATGCAAATGCCATCTACAATGTCTGATGCCACATATGCCCAACATTGGCATGATGCAGCAAGCTGCTGCATCTCACACCACATACAAGCTGCAGACAGAATGTGACATCTGCTACACATACACTTTAGAGCATTGATCCACATGGGTAATCACCAGTAGCTTCCAGATGACTTCTCCAGGCCAGGATCTGAGAGTGAAGGTCCAGATAGAACCTCTCAAGGTGTGCAGCTCCACCTGGTTAATCCAGTGGCAGCTTGCATGGTACACCTCCATGGTGGGTTCCTTGACAAGGACTGACACCACCTTAAAATGGATACGGGCCTTGAGGTTGTTCCAACTTTTCCAGACTGTGGTCTTCGTGCGGTCTGGCACACCCTCAGCGTTGATCTACAGTCTTGCGTCGTTACCCAGAAGCGTTGCTGGGTTAAAGAGAGCATCATGGGCACTCATGATCCGATCCACCAGGATGTCAACTTCAGTGGATGTGAAGTGCCAGCCCTATGCCTCCCAAGTACAGAAGAGGTGGTCACAGGGCCAACACAGGAGTACAGGCAAAATTAGGACAGCTGGCACTCCAAGACAGTGCTGGTTGCAAGCAGGCACTCACACTCAAGCAGGCAGCAGTAGATTATGAGTGAGTGAGGCAGAGTAGGGCCAGAGGAGGAAAAAACAGCAGTTTGCAGGCAGGAGGAACTGTGGTGTGTCTCTCTCATCCATAGTAGCCGATAACAGAGACCTTAATGCGTAAGTTATGTCCTACACGGGCGGACAGAGCACACCTAAGTGGCACACCTACATGGCTCACGGCAATGAGGGTGTAATATAAGGTGAGCAATGCCAATGCCAACACTAGTAGTGCGCGTAAAGGTACGAGCTGAACGAGTATCGCATACGTATTTGGGGGTGCTACGCAAGCCGTTTCCTTCAGCTAACGTGTACGGCATATCTTTTTTTGGGAGGCTTGCCTCTGCGCACACGCTGTTTATTTTTATACTTTTTCTGTCCTACGTTGTGTCGCGTATGCAATTTTTGAGTTTAGGGGTGCCTCTGCGTATTGTGTACTGTTTTTTTTGTTTTTCAGACGCTTTCCGGTATCGCATACGCAATTTATGAGTTCAGTGGTTGTGTGAGAAACCAAAGGGTGTCTCACCTGCTAGTACCCGGGGAGCTCTCTCTCATGTGGCAAGGGCACGGCCATCACCTTTGGATCCAGACCCTAGGGGTGGACCATTATGGGAGGATCACCTGGGTGAGGGGTCTTCAGGGAGTGGAGGTGAGGCAGCCGATGGTGAGATGTGGTACCCCCCCCTCTTTTGTTTATCTAACCCATCCTATTTTCATGATTCTCCAAGGTCCCAACTCTCCCCCATTTTACACAAACACTGTGCTGGAAGACGGTGACTGAGAGTAACTAGACTAACTCTCACACATCGTACTGGACATGTCCTGTTAATCGTGTCAGGCAGAGTCAGGCACTTGACTCTAAGTGCTCACACATAATACCAATTAGATCTCCTCCAAGAATAAAAGGCACAACCTGGAGACACACTCTGAGCAAGGCGGGACACAAGTACGAGCAGAACTTCCAGAGTGAAGGCAAACTTACTGGAGGAAAGCGACGGACCAAGTGACAAGAGCAGCGTGCCGAAAACCCCCAGAGCCCCCTACTGAAGGTCGTTGCCTCCGACAGGCCATGAAAGACATTTTGAGAAGGCCATACACCACATTAGAAGGCTGCATTGTGTTCCAAGGATGACAGCGACCCTCCTGGGTGAAAGTCAGAGTTGGGGAGGCAAGGCCAAGTCTGTGATACTAACCTTGACTTGTGAATTGGAAATCGTAAAACCAAGAAAGAAACGCACAAAGCCGGTGAGTTGGCAAGCAACCTGAGAGGCCAGTGTGTGTTAAAATTTGAAGTAGCAACAGTATATCGCAAGTGAAGGCTGCACATATGTGGATGAGATGTGAGGACAAGCAGCCCTGTGAATTAACTTTGAAGTAATGGAGTGGTCCGGTGAAAGGAAGTAGCCCACTCAAAAGTCTCAGTGAAAGGTGCATTGTTTGTAATAATATTGTGAATGAACTGCAAAAGTGAAGTAAGCAAAATGAACTCCTAGAGAAGGGGACAGCGAAAGCTGAACCTGGAACTTTGAGTCAAAGTGGTCCTGTAGAGGCCTGTAAAGAAAGCCACGCACATTCGTAAAGTCTTCGACATCCAAAAGCAGTCTGAGCATGACTGAGGGATGCCTGAAGTGTAATGGGTTTGGGGAACGGAGCCCCTTTGCAAGTTTTTTTTACTTTGTTCTGAAGAGATCTGAGCCTGACAGAGGGGGACCCACGTGAACTGTGCTTTGAAGAGGCCTGAGCCTGACAGAGGGGGACCTGTGAACTTTTTTGTTGAAACATTATTTGGAACTCAAGAAAGAGAGACTTTATCGTGGAAGGCCAGGCGGGCCTTGAGTCACATTTTGGAACTGTTTATTGTGTTGAAAACAGAGGCAGAGTGTGTGGCTCTGCCTACAGGGAACGCCTCACTCCATCTGGTCTGACATGGGGAGGAGAGTTGGTTCAACCACATTTATTCTTTTGAACACTGATTTTTCCTTCGCATACATTTCTCCTTTATACACTTTTTGTACAAGCGACAGGGCAGCCATTAGGTTTTTGTTAGCATATGCCATTTTAATTTGAGGAACTGCACTAGGACTGTTTTGTTTATCGTTTGATGGTCAAGACTACTGCCATCTTCGTTATAGTGCAGAGTAGGTGTTTTCTAACCCCTGAAACTTCAATAAAGGTTGTTACAAATTGTACCTATCATGTCAGTGTCATACTTGTGATACCATGCCTCCCCTACAAGTGCCTCTGCATATTGCGTACTGTATTTTTTGTTTTTCAGAAGCTTTCCGGTATTGTGTGTGACATTTCTGAGTTAAGGGGTCCCTATGCATATCGTGTACTGTATTTATTTCTATTGGGGTACATTGGAGCCTTGCTGGACCACACATTTACATTGCACATCACGTAGACTGTTCCCTTTCTCATATTGCCCAATATGTTGGTGTGTCTTTCATTCATCCTTTACACCTGAAACATGAGTGGAAAGGCCCCAGGAGGGATAGGGGGCAGCCAGGGCCATCGATGTGGTGAGGACGCATCTGCCCCAGCCCCAGCCCCAGGAGGATGTGGAGGGCCCCAGGCCACAGGTGACCCTGCACCTGGATGCCAACCTGGTCACAGACAGACTGGTGAAGCACCACCACATAGGGCTTCTTCGGCTAAGAAGGAACACCCTGCACTGCAGGAAGAGGCTTCAGCTCAAGACACGGCACAGGAGACAGGTTCACAGAGGAAGAGGCGCTTCACAGATGAGGAGCTCCAGATCCTTATTGACTACCTGACCAATCACTATCGTGAGATGTGCCAGTATACAGGGAGCACCCATAAACCCGTACAATGAATGATGCATTGGTAGCGGGTCGCAGACCAGTTCAATGCCGTAGGTGTGGAATTGCACACTGCTGAACAGGTCCAGAAGTAGTGGAATGAGCTCACATGTCGGACCAAGCACAAGCTCAGTGTCAAACTGGCCTCTGCACTGACACCGGAGGAGGGCCACCAGAAGAGGATCAGCTGACACCCAATCTTGTTTACAAACTGTACTATGCAAAAAGTCCAGCTTTAGAACTGGAACATTTAAATAATATTCTTCTACACGGTACAGCCAAACAGCTGCTCAGAGAAATAGACCACATCCAAAGGAAATATTTTGGAACGGAAGAGCACTTACAAACTCCAGCACTTTCAGAAAACAGTAGCAACACCTTTGTAGATGTCAACTTTCTATGTCACACATACAAAAAAGAAATAAAAAAGTTCAAAAGCTCATCTGCTGAAGTGACAAACCAAGTATGTGTGTGTTGTCGCAGAACTTTCTATAGAAAGAGCATGAAAACTATAGATATAATGCACAAAAAAGAAGACAATGAGGAATCCCAATGGTTTCAATTAGCTCTGTACCGTATAGCTGAAAACAAATACGAAATTACTAACACCTCTATACTCTGCACATACTGCACTGCAAAACTTGACAATAACCAAATGCCTTCACGGGCTATCAGTAATAATTTGGAAATATTTCCACTGCCAAACACAATCCAGCAGCTTAGTTTGTATGAGAACATTATAAACCAAACAGTACACCCATTTCAAGCAATAATACGACTTCAACCAAAAACTGCAAACTTGCCTCCCACTGAATTACTAAGAGGCATTTGTGGAAAAGTAGCTTATTTACCATTAGATCTCAAAGAAAATGTAGACACTCTACGAGTGCAAAGGACAATAGAACAATCTTTGATTATCCTGGTAAATGGTGTACCTACAAAAAGACAAAAAAAATTGGCAGCAACTAGTGGACTTAAACAAAGTTAGGAAAGCCTTGCAATACCTTAAAGAGAACAATGAATACTACAGGGAAATAAATGTTGAAGAAAACCTGAGAGAAACCACCAAAATAATTCAGGATGCCTCAACAACTGGCCAATTCGAACTTCTAGATCCTACTGCAGCTTCCAATATTTTAGATCACTATACAATTCCCCCACTGCACTCCAAAGACACCATAGACGATGCACTAGAAACATATCAAATGCGACAAGCCAAAGGATTGCCACTCAGTATATGGGAAAAAAGTGTAGAAGCACAAGCCTTTCCTCTACTCTTCCTGACTGGAAAAGGTGGAAGATACGATGAAAGATGCACAAAAATAACAGCATCAGAATACTGCTGTTTACGAATGTATTCTGAAGACCCTAGATTTAGAACAAACCTGGAATACATATTTGACCTCATCTTTCAAAGTGAACTAACAATGCTATGTTATGGAGTTGCACACACACATTGAAAACAGGTTCCCATTTTCAAAACATGTCTGCTACACGGCTTCTACAAAAGGTGCAAGAAAAAGACAAAGTTTTACAGTCAAGCATTACACATCTCTTGGCAAACATGCGTGGTACAAAAGAGTACTGGTTCTGACGGCACATAGATGTACGGTGTATGCTACACAACCTTGGCCCACCCTCATGGCTTGTCACTTTAAGTTGTGTAGAGTATGCATGGGAAGACTTGCACACTTTCCTACGCATAGTAAACAAAAACAAAACAGCTATAGACATGAAAACACCAGGAGAACTCTGCTCTCTTAATCTTGTAAATGTATCAAGGTACTTCCAGCATCGCTTTATGGCCATGCTGCACTTCATTTGCAATAAAGCACTTCCACCCCTCAGAGAAGTGGAACACTTCTTTTGGAGAAAATAACATGAAGCCAGAGGAGCACCACACATCCAGATGCTTTTGTGGATTAAAAATGCTCCTAAGTTTTGTGAGGACAGTGATGCAACTGTTTTGCAGTTCATTCACAAATATGTCACTTGCAAAATCCCTTCAGAAAGTACACATAGTGACCTACATGCACACATTTTGCAGTTTCAGAGACACAAGTGTGGCAAGTATTGTCGGCGCAAATATATAAACAAAGGCAAATACTACACCAAATGCTGCTTCGGTTTCCCTAGACCAGTTTCAGCAATAGGGCAAGTAAACAGCTTCATGTCTTCATGTCTTCAGTTAGACACAGTGTGAAAGGGAAATCTCCTAAGAATACATGCTTCATAAAAAGAACCGAAGCATCAAAGTACATCAATGATTACAATGCAATCATTAACCTCCTATAGAATGCAAACGCAGATGTAGAGTACAATTGCAGACAATTCCACTGCAGTTGCACGATGTGTCACAGCCTACCTAACCAAAGCAGAGAAAACGGAGCTCAAAGACCTAGTAAGACATATCATCTGACAAAACTTTGTCACAGAAAGTGTACAGCTTTGGCATAGAATGATGTCCCATAGACAATGTGGCTGCTACGAAGCCTCAGACCGTTTAACCGGCACTGCCTTATATGGGAAATTTGAAAACATAGTGTAGCTAAGCCTTGGTCCTGAAAGAGTTCTGAAATCGTACGCAGACATAGAAACAATAGCCAAAAACGATCCCAATAGCCAGGACATTTTAAAAAACAACTTATTGGACACATACTACCCAAACAGGAGTATTACTTTAGAAACTATGTGCCTGTACCACATAGCCCAAAACTTCTCATACAAAAAAACAAATAAACCCGATGAGAAAAAAGGTAGATACAGTCGAAAGTTGTGAAGGCAGTCTAGTGAAACTTATCAAACGCAGCCTGATCAATCATATAAAGTTGTCATTAAAAACTCCTCAACACAAAGAACTGTACTACATGGCTCTACTGCAACATTTCAAACCATAGAGAAAAGAAGATGTATTAGATACCATGCCTCCTATGAAGATCCTTTCAATGCAAGTGAAAATGTGATTTCTTTTTTCCCCACAAACCCAATGATTATGCAAAGAAACACAGGAACTGCGCACATTGCACAGTACACTTGTTTGAAGCATGGTACTTATGAAGTACTAATTACGAGGGTTCACAAAGTGTAGAAAAACCTGCAATGCAATGAACTGCAAAATAAAGAAATAGCTGCTCCAACATGTTATTATGTTCTCTTTTTCCACAGATAAGGAAGCAACGATTACTACAACATTTCACATTCCCCTACACATAAACTGCAGAGGCCCTCCACAATAGAAACAGTAAGTATAACATTATTGATGTCAGACCTCTTTATAATCTGCAAAGTGTAATGTATCCACATATTTTTGAAATCCATATACCAATGTCACAATGTTCAATGTACAGCTATATTACACTCTGCTGCTTGTAGCCACAGGCTACACTCTTCACTACACACCATACAGCCTATCGGCTCCAGCCATGCACCCAATATTGTAGACCCTTGCCACAACTACCACAGCACAGTACAACAATGCACAGAAACATCTACCCACTTACCACAAATCCGACACATAACACAGCCACCTGCCCCTTAGCCTCTTCAGTTCACATAGTATTACTTTATTTCCACACAATGGACAACCTCTTTACTGAATGCCTTCTTCACCCAAACCTGTAATAACTAGACATATTCAATGCATTATAGTACAGTAACTTACCTAATAATCTACTCAATCACCACAACCCAAACACAAACATGCATCCATATGTGTTACGTAACTGTCCTATCTTCTGTAAGGTTTGCCTCTGCACATGCCACTGGCATCCTTTTGGCCATTAGTTCATCTTTGTTGTTGCGTACACCATTTCACTGGAATGTATAGAACACACAATAGAGTTGAGCACATAGTGCACAACTCGGCAACCATAGTCGAAAGTCTGCTGTACTCCTTAAAATGTCTGCCTCTCTTTTTTAATATGTAATGGAGCCACACTTTGAAAACCATATGCCACTTACACTGTTTGGAGAAGTTGTAAAGTAATTCCTTTTGTTTCATGAACGAGAGCCCTAAATATCTCTGTGCCCAAAGACACCAAAGTGCGTAAAATGGCCCTGCCACCCACCTATGCGGAGCCACCGCACACACAGTCTGCCAACATACACCGTTACTTCGTAAGACACTGCACATATATATAGTACATGGGGTCCGTAAATGTAAATTTACATATTGTGTCATCTGTGCATTCATTGCACCATGTATAAGGTACCATCATCTCTTCATGTTTGTAATACTAACTTCAACTAAGTGCACTACTTACATTTGGAAATGCAAGGTGAAATCAGAGCACATTGCCACTCGAATCTTTTTTTTTGCCGCATGGTGGCCAGAAATGAAAACCTAACATACCTCTCTTTCCACAGGACAAATGCTCATTCTAAAATAGCCTTGAGTGGCACGCATGAATTGCTCCAAAGGCAGACATTGCATGAAATAAAAAATAAAAATGAAAGATAACTTACAGTATAGTCGCAGTGTAAATCCTCTGCAAAGGTAGTCTACAACTATCCAATACGCCGTACAGAGCAATTTCCCATCGACACAGTATAACCTTGGAATTTGCAGAAATTATGTAAGTACATAACATGTTTATAGGGATTAAGATTTAGTAGGATACACTTCTGTATGCATAATTATGAAGGTACTCTCCCGTAGACTTTGTGTGCACTGTACTGGGTTTTGTAAAAGCAGTCTTCATACTGCGTTGCAGTGCCATGTCTCCAGCATTCAGCCTAAATGACTGCTATGCTTGTTGTTGGTTTTGTTGACATGGTTCTCCACCCATTCAAACGTATGCATACAGCAGAACACTGAAAGTGAATGCAACTCGTGCACTGAAACAGCGCACCTTATGTTTAAGCGTGTGCTGAAAGATTGGCTGTATATTCCTTATAATGACCTTTCAAGAGTTGTACTCGCCTTTATTCTATTAAAATTAGTAACGGCCAGAGGCCCATATACCACTCGGCTGGCACACAAATGTCAACAGGTAATATTTTAATGTTCGATGTTTTGGCAAAACCGCTCCTGCATTGTCCTGCAATCGGAGCGGTACCCCAGGAGTTATTTTTTTATGTTTGTTAGGGCACACACAGAGGGAATATGCTGTGGTTCTGACGACACTCGTTGGCTATTACATCTTTGGTAAAAAGCAAAATGTAAGGAGGGTGCGCTGGCAACGTTTGAAAGACTATATTGCATCTGTGTAGCCGTGGAAGGAGAGTGGCACCTACAAAACAGAGAGCAAGCCAGTGGGTGAACATCCGATGCTACTCAATAATGCACAGTAGCTCACCCAAAAGTCCATGACCTGGACACCTAGGGCACTTTGTGACATCCTTCCCTCAGAACCCTTGTCCTTTATGCTGCCACTGATAACGGCTATTTAAATGTATTCTTATGCCTCTTTGTTCGCAGATACCTTGTATCTTACTGCCCGTGTCACCCTTTCACTGGCCAACAGACAGAATGTGGAACAATCATTACAAGATTACCATAAGCGGTGTGTTTTCGCTCATCGTTATCTAGAACGACCGCTATGGCCCTCTATCTCCATTTGCATTTTCGGCAATAGCAAGCAACATGCAAACGTTTATGATGTAAAACATAACAGAGACAATAACTGTCACTTTTCCTAACTTACAAAGAAAGTGTGTCCTCCCACACAAACCACCAAGGACCATAAATTAATCCTTTTGCTACTTTGCCAAACAACAAAAGAAGTACAGAAAAGCACAGATGGCATTCTACACTGGAATTTACCCACAAAATGAACAAAGCGGTTGTTTCAGGCAGATTAAACTTTCATGTGAACATTCTATGAAAAATAAAACCACTTGCCACAGTGTTGCTCATCAATTATTCAAATATTCACTGACCAACTACTATGTACAACAAGACCGAGGCCGTACGCTCTGTGTGCGCATGTCTGTTTTAGCTTCTGTTTATGTTCCTGTTTTCCGGACCTAGGTCCTCACATGGCACGTTGGGCTACACTGACCACAAACATTATGAAAGTAGCTGGAATGCACGGTTTGAGCAACTACTGTCAACAACTCATGTCAGCTATGGAGGCGAGTGTTGTGATGTAGTGCCGCAGCCTCACATAAAGTTAGTGCACGCGATGCACACATAACATTAGCAGAAAATGGCAACGCTATGCACCTTCTTTGCACATCTGAAAAAGTACACAAAACAAAGGTAATAGTGATATTGCCAACCGTCCTGTATGTTGTGGGACTTACCCGCATTGATGGTTTCGTCTGGTGATTTGCTGGCATTCTCTGCGGACCTCTAAACATGCTGAATTTGCCTTCACCCTCTGCCTGATTAAAATCTTTTGTTCCGTGAGCTCACAGTTCGGTATGATAATTGAATGCCAGGGAAGAAATGCGGTAGGGGAGCTCTCCCAGGACGAGCAGCATTTGACGATGTTGCTCTGTGTAAACAGTGCATTGCAATGGCAGCAGATAAACATCAATAGGGGCCTGGGGGGATATTAGCAAGGACTAATCTCCCTTAAGGAAAGTGAACTCGGACTGATTACAAGTGACAGTGCACCATGTTGTCTTTCAAGTAACACTGTAAGTTAAAGAGTGAAGTGTAAGTCTAGTACTGCTGTACTTTCCTTGCGGGTTGGGGAGAAAATAATAACAGCATACACATTTTGCTGAAAATATTTTTCTGACCAATTATATAGTGCAAGAGTATGTCACTGTGAAATGCTCCTTTTCTTTTAATGGGATATGTTTTTTTCTCCAAAGCATTTCTATAAAGAAAGCTTTTCATACATAGGTATTTCAAATAGACCTTCAATTATATGTGGTTAGCTGCGTACATTGTCCATATTAATAATGTGTGATGCTAAGGAAATCCTTTCATGTCGCAATATCTTACTTCACTCCCTAAGCAAAGGGTTTGATCAAGGGCAAACCATTGCAAACGCAAATAGTGTTATGTCACTCCATAATGGACAACAATCCTAATGATGTGCACCATATAGAAGTGCACGCATTTCAGCTCACCTCTAGTGCTCTACCAAGTCTAAAATGTCCTCCACAACCATTCTGTAAAGGTAACCACCCTAGGAGAGATGCATATTTAAAATGTGTACGATAGAGCAAAGTATGGTTATAAGAATTTACCCAAACTATCGAAACAAAAGAAAATGCACTCCGTAAACATATTTGTGGAATCGATATACCAGTATCACAGTGTTCGAATGCATGGCTGCATTATGTTGTGGTGGGTGTGGCCAAGGCCTAGGTTCTTGGGTGCGTGTAAACATGTTTGTGGAATTCATATACCAGTATCACAGTGTTCGCATGCTTGACTGCATTACGTTGCGATGGGTGTGGCCAAGGTCCAGCCTCTTGGGTGCATGCAGAGGCCTACGGCCATGCACCCAAGAGGTTAGGCCTTGGCCACAACCGCTGCAACGCAATGCAGCCATGCATGCGAACATGTGCCCAGTTACTACCACCCACAAACGTAACACAGTCACCGGCACCCTACCCAACCCCCACAACATAATAAAGATATGCATACAAACATCTAGCCAGTTACCAGAAGTCACAAACATAACACAGCCTCCGGCACCTCTACCCGCTTCCATTCACATACTATTATACTACTTCCAACCAAATCTTCAGAACATTGCCCCTGCACCCATGACTGTATTAACTACTGACAACCAATACATCATAATACATTAAAGTACTCAGTCATCTGGCCAATGGGCACAATCCAAACACATAAACCATCCACTTGAACCCTATCCACTTCTATACACACAGTATTGCAACACTTCACCCAGTGGATACCGTCCAGGACTATTGAATCCATCACCTCCAGCCATGCACCAAAAACTGTAGGACGTGCTAACAATCACCACAGCCATGCAACCAACAATGTGCACACTGCGCACAAAACACAAACACAAGCCAACAGTGTGAAACCTACTTGCAACCAGTGGGCATACTCTTCAGTGCAAGGCCACCGTCCATGCACCCAAGGTGCTAGAACCTTACCACACACAACACAGCATAGTGCACCCAATGCAAATATCCTCATATCACATACAATCCACTCCCCATCCCCAATTGAGCCTACCTGCACTCACCACAGAAGCTAGTCGCCTGAGGAGCTACTTGTGAATTGCTGCAGTACTCGCGGACACTGCTGCACACCACCGTCTTCTCCCACCTAAACAAATATATCATATGAACCACTTTTCACTGCCCCACCCTTTCCATCCTCTCTTCCCACCACCAGATGCCGCAAAGCATCCTTTCCAGCCCCTTTCGGCACTGCACTATCCTCGGATAGAACATGTTGGCGTTACCCAAAATTATGACGCACATCACGCTTCCCTTCAGCCCAGCCAACCATCGGGCGCGTCCAATATCCGCCCACAGCATGCCACACTCCAGGCCAATCAGACTTTTGACCGTGGAGCAAACAGGGAAATGGGACCGCGGAGAGGAGCCAGATATCAGTAATTTTTGAGACGTATATTTTACCTGTTTTAAAAAAAGTACTGGACAGATTTTCACCAAATTTGCAAAAGCACGCTTTCAGGACAAAGCCGCAGCTCCTGCTGCACATTTGGGGAAAATCCAACCAAGTTTTTGTCCATACAGTCTATGGAAAAAAAAATGGGGTCCCCCCTATTACTTTGCCTCCCTGTCACATAACCTCACCAAACTTCCCAAAATTCAGAGTGGGCCAAATACCTTTTTTGCAAAGTTCAATGAGAATTCGTCCAGGGGGAGCAAAGTTATACACCTGCCAAAAAAGTGGTCTTCCTATGGGTTGAGCAACTTAACCATAACTACACGGCCGCTACCGTGGGTCGTGTTTTATCTATGTCTTCTATGGTCCAATCTATGTCTTGCTGACTTTGGTTACTTACATGTGGCCTCTTGTTGTACACATTAGTGTTTTTTCCTTTATAATTGTGACATTGTTCTTAATCATTTTTCCTGTATGTATGTGCTGCTTTGCACGTTTTTGTGCCTTGCATTTTGCATTTGGCCTTTTAATAATTTTTCTTGGATCAATATTAAAAGACACCAGTAACTTTAAATGCTGTGTCTCTGGTGTTTTCTTTTGACCCCCCACAGAACCTGGCACTTGTTTTGCTGTGCCTGCGGCGAGTGCGTTTTCATCTCTTCCTCCTTTTCCCAATATATATATATATATATATATATATATATATATATATATATATATATATATATATACATATATATATATATATATATATATACTATTCACTATACTGTCATTACTGTGGGATGGTGTCACAGATTAGGGACTATGTGCAATGAGCTTTTTGAGTTTAGTGAATAGGGGAATGGTAATGCAAAGAAACATTGCATAATGTACAGTGCTCTCCCCTCCTCTGTGTGAGATGGTACACTTTATAACAGAATATTGTATTAGTGATAATGATCAAATTTGACAAAATATTTATCTTGTAAAAGACGAATTTTAAATTGGCTTAACGGCATTAGATTCATAGCAGGTTTTAAACTTTGTATACTTATGAATTAATAATTATTGAAAAGACTAAATATAATACATTAATTTTGTATCTATATATGATAATAATGAGAATCTGCACCATGACAAAATGGCCGCAGGATTTGTAGAGCACAGGCTCATTTGCCGGGCAGTGCTGTTGTATGCCTAGGTACTTGCACCATTTCTGCAGCTGCTACCATTGATGGCCAGTTAAAACCACTATCGCAGTGCCTGGCAAATGCAGTTCCCATTTCTACAAAACAGCCCAATCTCTTGACATTGCCAATGCTTGTTTGAGAATGTGATGTGGTTATTGTGTTTTTCCAGAAATATCGATTTCCTTTATTCAAACTCTTGATGTCTCATCCACCATATTTTGACAATTATCTCCATGTGCAAGAATGTGGTGGGAAAGTATGACTTTCATTAGGTCTAGTTACAACTAGCCAAAACTTTAGGCTTCATGGGTACTTCCTTAAAGGTTTAAAATCTGATAATCTAACAACAGCTGGAAATCAATGTGTACTCAGTAGGGATTGGCATAGGACCAGACAAGGGAGTTACACACAACACACATGCAAACTAAGCCACAAGCACAAACCAATTGAATAACCCTGCCTACAAACATTAAACAACAGAACACTGCATGCTACCATTATTTATTTATTTATTTATTTACTGTGTTTTAGCTCTATTAAGATCTTTTCACAGAAAACATATAAAACTATTTCATCACATAGTTTAGAATTGAAACACTACAAATACAAATTCCATAAAATACAAATCCTATTAAAACACATGTATTTTTAAACAATTCATCATCATCAAATCATCTGGTTAATTCTTAGACCTGATTCTTGGAAAAGTGTGCAATGATCCCGTAAGGTCTGCATGCCGAGAACTCCTCTCAAAGCTTCCAATGCATGTTCTGTGTATTCATGGATTTAAACGTGCATTTCGACCTGTGACCTGCAAAGAACGCCCACAACACGCCCCTGCAAACTAAAACTATAGACATACACCAACCATTCCGCAAACCTCCTTGTCCATCACTGATTCAACATGTCGCAACCCTGCTGCACTGCGTGATGTCCCCCGTAAGTAATAGCTGCACCCCTGTCAATCTTCATGAGGTCCCCCGAAAGTAACGTCTCCACCTTTGCCAGTCTGCGTGAGGTCCCATCTAAATAGCAGTTGCACCCCTGCAATCCTGCATGAGGTCCCTCGTAAGTAACGGCTGCACCCCTGCCAATCTGCGCCAGGTCCCCCGTAAGTAACTGATGCACTCCAGCCAATTGGCATGAGGTTCCATGTAAGTAACGGCTGCACCCCTACAATTCTGCAAACCCTCAACTCTACTCCCAATGCATCCCAACTTCTGCTACATACCCCCTACTGCACAACAGCCTCCTCAAGGCCAGACACCACCCACCAGCCCCCCTTGCCTCCGATACCACCCCCAGGCAGCCCCTCAGGACCTGATACCACCCACCAGCCCCCCTCATCTCCAACACCACGCCTGCCTGTCCCTACCAGTCCAATGTTGACCACCAACGTACCTCAACTCCATTAGCCTGCCACCAGCATAAAGCACACCAGCCACATATCCACCTCTGGACTGAACATCTGGGGGCACTGATGCATAATCCATGTCTGTAGCTCAACACCTGTCTCCCTGGTACATCACAACCAGTTGCACAGCAACAGGACAGCAGAATATAGCACCAGCTACACTGTAAATGCACCATCTACATGTGACATAGTAAAGCAATGTAATGCAATGTGATGTATCATTGTGACCATGTGTCATTGTAATGGCCTCAAAGTGCTATAGTTGAATGACCTAGGAGTACACAAGTCCAAGACATCACTGATAGGACATAGTCACATGTTATGTGTGTGCATAGTATCATGGACAATCAATGAATAAGTCCATGAATGAAGGGAGTAGGGTAGGAAAGCATAGCAGTCAAAGCCCCTGCAACTAACACAAGTTGAACAGGCATGTGTCTCGGTGACGTGAAGGATGTCTGAGAGTGTGTGAGCCAAGGCAATGGATGATGTGTACAGCCAGATTTAAGACTGCACAAGTGATGAGCATATGCCGCACATCCCACTTGACAGTCACAGAACAAATGCATATCAAAGCCAAAGTAAACCAAATGCAGCACATGAACAAAGAGACACCAACACCTCTGTGATGAAGAAACTGAAATCTGTATTATAAATATGTAAAGACAGTCATGTGGGTTTTTCTTGGTATCAGGTTTTGCCCATGTGACTTTAATTCCTCTTAAATTTGACCCGTGAGTCACGTCTCTAGAGTAAAATGGAAAAAACCTGCTCCATTAGTTTGAAGCGAGGTGTGTGTACTCTTGAAAGAATCACCAAAACATATTGCATTTTTAACCATTAATTACTTGAATTAACATTTCAGCCCTTTTTGGTGACACTTGTTTCGGATAATGAGCCTTTATCAAGCTGGGCTATATTTCGTACTTCCCAATCCAAATGCTTCCATGCATTTCTGTGTCTTATTCACTTGTTAGTTCTTTTATTTGTGTCCTTCTCTGTTATTAATAGGTTGATCCATCAAGTTGGTAAAGCGGCTTGTCACCCGATTGGAACGTTTCACGTTGGCTCTCCTGTTTGAGATTATATGTATTATAAATATGCACACTATGAAAAACTACTATGGGGAAATGTCCAATGGCAAAAATGTACAAAAGTGAAAAAATAAAATTCACACACTATATACGTAGGCAGCGGGCTCAATAGTCTCTCATCACTACCTCCAGGGCAGAGTTACACTCATCATCCTCCACATGGAAGCGGGCCACCATTCTCTCCTGGATGGCTTGCAGGCCCTTTAACATCCTCCTCTGCATCCCAGCAAGCCACCTCCAGGATGGTAGCCCGCCTCACGGACATGCTTTCCTCCAGACTGGGTGGTGCAGGTAGGATTGGAGTAGAGAGGGCAGAGATGGTAACTGGCAAGGAAGGCCCCCAGAGGATGACTGGAGCACAGAGGAGGCAATGGAGGAGGGGGCAGTTGAATGTGCTAGCGCACATAGACCACCCGAGAGTGCGTACATGCCAACTGGCCCAGGTAGAGGCACATCGATTTGTGATGCTGTGAGAGCTCGGAATGAATAGCTCTCACATAATCACAAATCGTGGCCGTCCGTCTTGCAATACCAGCCAGCAGGCTGTGCAACATCTCAGGGTTGATCTCCCTGGGCCCAATCTGGGTGGAGGTCTCCACGCTGGTTGCCATTTCTGCAGCAGATGTAGAAAGGAAAGGGGTTGAGCAGCTCCCTCCATGGTGCACGGCACATCCTCCTGTCCCTGGTTCAGGGGTGCAGCCTGAACACCCTCCTGGATGCCCCCATCAGACCCTGTGTGCTGGCCTTCATCTGCCTCCTCCCCCACCACCTCCTCCAACTCCCTGGATGACTTCATACCCTTCCTCCTGGATGGCCCCTCTGTTTCAACACCCTTGTCCACAGTCACTGAGGAGTCCCCACCGCAACAACCTCCTGGGATGTACCAACAGCAGCTTCACCCGATGTTCCTTGTGCTCCCCCAGCCAACTCTCCCTCAGATGATGTGGTCTCAATTGTGGCTTTCCAGAGTATGTGCTACAGTCTGGTGGATCGGTCCCTGTCCTTGTGCTCCACAGCAATTCCTCCGCCCTCTCCATGAGCTGCAGTAACTGTGGAAAATGGGACAAAACACATTGACATCAGTAATCGTCATCAATGCATGTGTATCATTCACAACATTAACATCACCAAGCACGCAGCATGTTTCAATCAGGAACTGACACACACACAAAGCACACACACATGTACGTGCCCATGCAAACTGCATGTCAACTGCTGCATGAGTATAGTGTGAAGACTGAATCACAGTCATGACACATGCACAAGTCTACCAAACACATTGTTGAGTGGCCACTAACACAACACTAAAAGAATGCAAAGTCACCATATCAAGGATGAATAAAAAAAAGTATGGCATGCAGCTATGGGCATGTGAACATCACCAGGACACCTGCCCACACAAACACAGTCACCAACATGAACATGCAACGGCATGACCTACAAGCAAGCTTCCCTACATACCTTGGAACAAATTGCACATGTAATGTGGCCCAGCATACATATATTGCATGTACACACATATATTTGTGCTCCAAATGCAGTGGGATGAGATGTTGCATCCCTCTCCCGGAGATGTGAATGCATCAACTTGACATACACAGACATCCATGCACATGTGTCCCCCCTCAGCAGATGTGTCTGCATGGATGCACTGTCAGTTGTGCCACACATGGAGTTGTCCATCATTCACGTCCCTCACATGCCCACAACATAGCATGTCTGTATCCGTACTGTCCCAGCACTTGGTTCATGATCTCACACAGTATGTGCCGAGTGCAAATCATTTATGAAAAATCTGCCAATACCCATGCAAATGCCATCTACAATGTCTGATGCCACATATGCCCAACATTGGCATGATGCAGCAAGCTGCTGCATCTCACACCACATACAAGCTGCAGACAGGATGTGACATCTGCTACACATACACTTTAGAGCATTGATCCACATGGGTAATCACCAGTAGCTTCCAGATGACTTCTCCAGGCCAGGATCTGAGAGTGAAGGTCCAGATAGAACCTCTCAAGGTGTGCACCTCCACCTGGTTAATCCAGTGGCAGCTTGCATGGTACACCTCCATGGTGGGTTCCTTGACGAGGACTGACACCACCTTAAAATGGATATGGGCCTTGAGGTTGTTCCAACTTTTCCAGACTGTCGTCTTCGTGCGATCTGGCACACCCTCAGCATTGATCTACAGTCTTGCGTCGTTACCCAGAAGCGTTGCTGGGTTAAAGAGAGCATCATGGGCACTCATGATCCGATCCACCAGGATGTCAACTTCAGTGGATGTGAAGTGACAGCCCTCTGCCTCGACGCAAGTCCCAAGTACAGAAGAGGTGGTCACAGGCCCAACACAGGAGTACAGGCAAAATTAGGACAGCTGGCACTCCAAGACAGTGCTGGTTGCAAGCAGGCACTCACACTCAACAGGCAGCAGTAGATTATGAGTGAGTGAGGCAGAGTAGGGCCAGAGGAGGAAAAAACAGCAGTTTGCAGGCAGGAGGAACTGTGGTGTGTCTCTCTCATCCATAGTAGCCGATAACAGAGACCTTAATGCGTAAGTTATGTCCTACACGGGCGGACAGAGCACACCTAAGTGGCACACCTACATGGCTCACGGCAATGAGGGTGTAATATAAGGTGAGCAATGCCCAACACTAGTGGTGCACGTAAAGGTACGAGCTGAACGAGTATCGCATACGTATTTGGGGGTGCTACGCAAGCTGTTTCCTTCAGCTAACGTGTACGGCATATCTTTTTTTGGGAGGCTTGCCTCCGCGCACACACTGTTTATTTTTATACTTTTTCTGGCCTACGTTGTGTCGCGTATGCAATTTTTGAGTTTAGGGGTGCCTCTGCGTATTGTGTACTGTATTTTCTGTTTTTCAGAAGCTTTCCGGTATCGCATACGCAATTTATGAGTTCAGTGGTTGTGTGAGAAACCAAAGGGTGTCTCACCTGCTAGTACCCGGGGAGCTCTCTCTCATGTGGCAAGGGCACGGCCATCACCTTTGGATCCAGACCCTAGGGGTGGACCACTATGGGAGGATCACCTGGGTGAGGGGTCTTCAGGGAGTGGAGGTGAGGCAGCCGATGGTGAGATGTGGTATTCCCCCCTCTTTTGTTTATCTAACCCATCCTATTTTCATGATTCTCCAAGGTCCCAACTCTCCCCCATTTTACACAAACACTGTGCTGGAAGACGGTGACTGAGAGTAACTAGACTAACTCTCACACATCGTACTGGACATGTCCTGTTAATCGTGTCAGGCAGAGTCAGGCACTTGACTCTAAGTGCTTACACATAATACCAATTAGATCTCCTCCAAGAATAAAAGGCACAACCTGGAGACACACTCTGAGCAAGGCGGGAAACAAGTACGAGCAGAACTTCGAGTGAAGGCAAACTTACTGGAGGAAAGCGACGGGCCAAGTGACAAGAGCAGCGTGCCGAAAACCCCAAGAGCCTCCTACTGAAGGTCGTTGCCTCCGACAGGCCATGAAAGACATTTTGAGAAGGCCATACACCACATTAGAAGGCTGCATTGTGTTCCAAGGATGACAGCGACCCTCCTGGGTGAAAGTCAGAGTTGGGGAGGCAAGGCCAAGTCTGTGACACTAACCTTGACTTGTGAATTGGAAATCGTAAAACCAAGAAAGAAACGCACAAAGCCGGTGAGTTGGCAAGCAACCTGAGAGGCCAGTGTGTGTTAAAGTTTGAAGTAGCAACAGTATATCGCAAGGGTAGGCTGCACATATGTGAATGAGATGTGAGGACAAGCAGCCCTGTGAATTAACTTTGAAGTAATGGAGTGGTCCCGTGAAAGGAAGTAGCCCACTCAAATGTCTCAGTGAAAGGTGCATTGTTTGTAATAATATTGTGAATGAACTGCAAAAGTGAAGTAAGCAAAATGAACTCCTAGAGAAGGGGACAGCGAAAGCTGAACCTGGAACTTTGAGTCAAAGTGGTCCTGTGGAGGCCTGTAAAGAAAGCCACGCACTTCGTTAAGTCTTCGACATCCAAAAGCAGTCTGAGCATGACTGAGGGATGCCTGAAGTGTAATGGGTTTGGGGAACGGAGCCCCTTTGCTAGTTTTTTTTTACTTTGTTCTGAAGAGATCTGAGCCTGACAGAGGGGGACCCATGTGAACTGTGCTTTGAAGAGGCCTGAGCCTGACAGAGGGGGACCTGTGAACTTTTTTGTTGAAACATTATTTGGAACTCAAGAAAGAGAGACTTTATCGTGGAAGGCCAGGCGGGCCTTGAGTCACATTTTGGAACTGTTTATTGTGTTGAAAACAGAGCCAGAGTGTGTGGTCCTGCCTACAGGGAACGCCTTACTCCATCTGGTCTGACATGGGGAGGAGAGTTAGTTCAACCACATTTATTCTTTTGAACACTGATTTTTCCTTCGCATACATTCCTCCTTTATACACTTTTTGTACAAGCGATAGGGCAGCCATTAGGTTTTTGTTAGCATATGCCATTTTAATTTGAGGAACTGCACTAGGACTGTTTTGTTTATCGTTTGATGGTCAAGACTACTGCCATCTTCGTTATAGTGCAGAGTAGGTGTTTTCTAACCCCTGGAACTTCAATAAAGGTTGTTACAAATTGTACCTATCATGTCAGTGTCATACTTGTGATACCATGCCTCCCCTACAAGTGCCTCTGCATATTGCGTACTGTATTTTTTGTTTTTCAGAAGCTTTCCGGTATTGTGTGTGACATTTCTGAGTTAAGGGGTCCCTATGCATATCGTGTACTGTATTTATTTCTATTGGGGTACATTGGAGCCTTGCTGGACCACACATTTACATTGCACATCACGTAGACTGTTCCCTTTCTCATATTGCCCAATATGTTGGTCTGTCTTTCATTCATCCTTTACACCTGAAACATGAGTGGAAAGGCCCCAGGAGGGATAGGGGCAGCCAGGGCCATCGATGTGGTGAGGACGCATCTGCCCCAGCCCCAGCCCCAGGAGGATGTGGAGGGCCCCAGGCCACAGGTGACCCTGCACCTGGATGCCAACCTGGTCACAGACAGACTGGTGAAGCACCACCACATAGGGCTTCTTCGGCTAAGAAGGAACACCCTGCACTGCAGGAAGAGGCTTCAGCTCAAGACACGGCACAGGAGACAGGTTCACAGAGGAAGAGGCGCTTCACAGATGAGGAGCTCCAGATCCTTATTGACTACCTGACCAATCACTATCGTGAGATGTGCCAGTATACAGGGAGCACCCATAAACCCGTACAATGAATGATGCATTGGTAGCGGGTCGCAGACCAGTTCAATGCCGTAGGTGTGGAATTGCACACTGCTGAACAGGTCCAGAAGTAGTGGAATGAGCTCACATGTCGGACCAAGCACAAGCTCAGTGTCAAACTGGCCTCTGCACTGACACCGGAGGAGGGCCACCAGAAGAGGATCAGCTGACACCCAATCTTGTTTACAAACTGTACTATGCAAAAAGTCCAGCTTTAGAACTGGAACATTTAAATAATATTCTTCTACACGGTACAGCCAAACAGCTGCTCAGAGAAATAGACCACATCCAAAGGAAATATTTTGGAACGGAAGAGCACTTACAAACTCCAGCACTTTCAGAAAACAGTAGTAACACCTTTGTAGATGTCGACTTTCTATGTCACACATACAAAAAAGAAATAAAAAAGTTCAAAAGCTCATCTGCTGAAGTGACAAACCAAGTATGTGTGTGTTGTCGCAGAACTTTCTATAGAAAGAGCATGAAAACTATAGATATAATGCACAAAAAAGAAGACAATGAGGAATCCCAATGGTTTCAATTAGCTCTGTACCGTATAGCTGAAAACAAATACGAAATTACTAACACCTCTATACTCTGCACATACTGCACTGCAAAACTTGACAATAACCAAATGCCTTCACGGGCTATCAGTAATAATTTGGAAATATTTCCACTGCCAAACACAATCCAGCAGCTTAGTTTGTATGAGAACATTATAAACCAAACAGTACACCCATTTCAAGCAATAATACGACTTCAACCAAAAACTGCAAAACTGCCTCCCACTGAATTACTAAGAGGCATTTGTGGAAAAGTAGCTTATTTACCATTAGATCTCAAAGAAAATGTAGACATTCTACGAGCGCAAAGGACAATAGAACAATCTTTGATTATCCTGGTAAATGGTGTACCTACAAAAAGACAAAAAAAATTGGCAGCAACTAGTGGACTTAAACAAAGTTAGGAAAGCCTTGCAATACCTTAAAGAGAACAATGAATACTACAGGGAAATAAATGTTGAAGAAAACCTGAGAGAAACCACCAAAATAATTCAGGATGCCTCAACAACTGGCCAATTCGAACTTCTAGATCCTACTGCAGCTTCCAATATTTTAGATCACTATACAATTCCCCCACTGCACTCCAAAGACACCATAGACGATGCACTAGAAACATATCAAATGCGACAAGCCAAAGGATTGCCACTCAGTATATGGGAAAAAAGTGTAGAAGCACAAGCCTTTCCTCTACTCTTCCTGACTGGAAAAGGTGGAAGATACGATGAAAGATGCACAAAAATAACAGCATCAGAATACTGCTCTTTACGAATGTATTCTGAAGACCCTAGATTTAGAACAAACCGGGAATACATATTTGACCTCATCTTTCAAAGTGAACTAACAATGCTATGTTATGGAGTTGCACACACACATTGAAAACAGGTTCCCATTTTCAAAACATGTCTGCTACACGGCTTCTACAAAAGGTGCAAGAAAAAGACAAAGTTTTACAGTCAAGCATTACACATCTCTTGGCAAACATGCGTGGTACAAAAGAGTACTGGTTCTGACGGCACATAGATGTACGGTGTATGCTACACAACCTTGGCCCACCCTCATGGTTTGTCACTTTAAGTTGTGTAGAGTATGCATGGGAAGACTTGCACACTTTCCTACGCATAGTAAACAAAAACAAAACAGCTATAGACATGAAAACACCAGGAGAACTCTGCTCTCTTAATCTTGTAAATGTATCAAGGTACTTCCAGCATCGCTTTATGGCCATGCTGCACTTCATTTGCAATAAAGCACTTCCTCCCCTCAGAGAAGTGGAACACTTCTTTTGGAGAAAATAATATGAAGCCAGAGGAGCACCACACATCCACATGCTTTTGTGGATTAAAAATGCTCCTAAGTTTTGTGAGGACAGTGATGCAACTGTTTTGCAGTTCATTCACAAATATGTCACTTGCAAAATCCCTTCAGAAAGTACACATAGTGACCTACATGCACACATTTTTCAGTTTCAGAGACACAAGTGTGGCAAGTATTGTCGCAAATATATAAACAAAGGCAAATACTACACCAAATGCTGCTTCGGTTTCCCTAGACCAGTTTCAGCAATAGGGCAAGTAAATAGCTTCATGTCTTCATGTCTTCAGTTAGACACAGTGTGAAAGGGAAATCTCCTAAGAATACATGCTTCATAAAAAGAACCGAAGCATCAAAGTACATCAATGATTACAATGCAATCATTAACCTCCTATAGAATGCAAACGCAGATGTAGAGTACAATTTCAGACAATTCCACTGCAGTTGCACGATATGTCACAGCCTACCTAACCAAAGCAGAGAAAACGGAGCTCAAAGACCTAGTAAGACATATCATCTGACAAAACATTGTCACAGAAAGTGTACAGCTTTGGCATAGAATGATGTCCTATAGAGAATGTGGCTGCTACGAAGCCGCAGACCGTTTAACCGGCACTGCCTTATATGGGAAATTTGAAAACATAGTGTAGCTAAGCCTTGGTCCTGAAAGAGTTCTGAAATCGTACGCAGACATAGAAACAATAGCCAAAAACGATCCCAATAGCCAGGACATTTTAAAAAACAACTTATTGGACACATACTACCCAAACAGGAGTATTACTTTAGAAACTATGCGCCTGTACCACATTGCCCAAAACTTCTCATACAAAAAAACAAATAAACCCGATGAGAAAAAAGGTAGATACAGTCGAAAGTTGTGAAGGCAGCCTGGTGAAACTTATCAAACGCAGCCTGATCAATCATATAAAGTTGTCATTAAAAACTCCTCAACACAAAGAACTGTACTACATGGCTCTACTGCAACATTTCAAACCATAGAGAAAAGAAGATGTATTAGATACCATGCCTCCTATGAAGATCCTTTCAATGCAAGTGAAAATGTGATTTCTTTTTTCCCCACAAACCCAATGATTATGCAAAGAAACACAGGAACTGCGCACATTGCACAGTACACTTGTTTGAAGCATGGTACTTATGAAGTACTAATTATGAGGGTTCACAAAGTGTAGAAAAACCTGCAATGCAATGAACTGCAAAATAAAGAAATAGCTGCTCCAACATGTTATTATGTTCTCTTTTTCCACAGATAAGGAAGCAACGATTACTACAACATTTCACATTCCCCTACACATAAACTGCAGAGGCCCTCCACAATAGAAACAGTAAGTATAACATTATTGATGTCAGACCTCTTTATAATCTGCAAAGTGTAATGTATCCACATATTTTTGAAATCCATATACCAATGTCACAATGTTCAATGTACAGCTATATTACACTCTGCTGCTTGTAGCCACAGGCTACACTCTTCACTACACACCATACAGTCTATGGGCTCCAGCCATGCACCCAATATTGTAGACCCTTGCCACAACTACCACAGCACAGTACAACAATGCATAGAAACATCTACCCACTTACCACAAATCCGACACATAACACAGCCACCTGCCCCTTAGCCACTTCAGTTCACATAGTATTACTTTATTTCCACACAATGGACAACCTCTTTACTGAATGCCTTCTTCACCCAAACCTGTAATAACTAGACATATTCAATGCACTATAGTACAGTAACTTACCTAATAATCTACTCAATCACCACAACCCAAACACAAACATGCATCCATATGTGTTACGTAACTGTCCTATCTTCTGTAAGGTTTGCCTCTGCACATGCCACTGGCATCCTTTAGGCCATTAGTTCATTTTTGTTGTTGCGTACACCATTTCACTGGAATGTATAGAACACACAATAGAGTTGAGCACATGGTGCACAACTCGGCAACCATAGTCGAAAGTCTGCTGTACTCCTTAAAATGTCTGCCTCTCTTTTTTAATATGTAATGGAGCCACAATTTGAAAACCATATGCCACTTACACTGTTTGGAGAAGTTGTAAAGTAATTCCTTTTGTTTCATGAACGAGAGCCCTAAATATCTCTGTGCCCAAAGACACCAAAGTGCGTAAAATGGCCCTGCCACCCACTTATGCGGAGCCACCGCACACACAGTCTGCCAACATACACCGTTACTTCGTAAGACACTGCACATATATATAGTACATGGGGTCCGTAAATGTAAATTTACATATTCTGTCATCTGTGCATTCATTGCACCATGTATAAGGTACCATCATCTCTTCATGTTTGTAATACTAACTTCAATTTAAGTGCACTACTTACATTTGGAAATGCAAGGTGAAATCAGAGCACATTGCCACTCGAATCTTTTTTTTTGCCGCATGGTGGACAGAAATGAAAACCTAACATACCTCTCTTTCAACAGGACAAATGCTCATTCTAAATTAGCCTTGAGTGGCACGCATGAATTGCTCCAAAGGCAGACATTGCATGAAATAAAAAATAAAAATGAAAGATAACTTACAGTATAGTCGCAGTGTAAATTCTCCGCAAAGGTAGTCTACAACTATCCAATACGCCGTACAGAGCAATTTCCCATCGACACAGTATAACCTTGGAATTTGCAGAAATTATGTAAGTACATAACATGTTTATAGGGATTAAGATTTAGTAGGATACACTTCTGTATGCATAATTATGAAGGTACTCTCCCGTAGACTTTGTGTGCACTGTACTGGGTTTTGTAAAAGCAGTCTTCATACTGCTTTGCAGTGCCATGTCTCCAGCATTCAGCCTAAATGACTGCTATGCTTGTTGTTGGTTTTGTTGACATGGTTCTCCACCCATTCAAACGTATGCATACAGCAGAACACTGAAAGTGAATGCAACTCGTGCACTGAAACAGCGCACCTTATGTTTAAGCGTGTGCTGAAAGATTGGCTGTATATTCCTTATAATGACCTTTCAAGAGTTGTACGCTCCTTTATTCTATTAAAATTAGTAACGGCCAGAGGCCCATATACCACTCGGCTGGCACACAAATGTCAACAGGTAATATTTTAATGTTCGATGTTTTGGCAAAACCGCTCCTGCATTGTCCTGCAATCGGAGCGGTACCCCAGGAGTTATTTTTTTATGTTTGTTAGGGCACACACAGAGGGATATGCTGTGGTTCTGACGACATTAGTTGGCTATTACATCTTTTGTAAAAAGCAAAATGTAAGGAGGGTGTGCTGGCAACGTTTGAAAGACTATATTGCATCTGTGTAGCCGTGGAAGGAGAGTGGCACCTACAAAACAGAGAGCAAGCCAGTGGGTGAACATCCGATGCTACTCAATAATGCACAGTAACTCACCCAAAAGTCCATGACCTGGACACCTAGGGCACTTTGTGACATCCTTCCCTCAGAACCCTTGTACTTTATGCTGCCACTGATAACGGCTATTTAAATGTATTCTTATGCCTCTTTGTTCGCAGATACCTTGTATCTTACTGCCCGTGTCACCCTTTCACTGGCCAACAGACAGAATGTGGAACAATCATTACAAGATTACCATAAGCGGTGTGTTTTCGCTCATCGTTATCTAGAACGACCGCTATGGCCCTGTATGTCCATTTGCATTTTCGGCAATAGGAAGCAACATGCAAACGTTTATGATGTAAAACATCACAGAGACAATAACTGTCACTTTTCCTAACTTACAAAGAAAGTGTGCCCTCCCACACAAACCACCAAGGACCATAAATTAATCCTTTTGCTACTTTGCCAAACAACAAAAGAAGTACAGAAAAGCACAGATGGCATTCTACACTGGAATTTACCCACAAAATGAACAAAGCGGTTGTTTCAGGCAGATTAAACTTTCATGTGAACATTCTATGAAAAATAAAACCACTTGCCACAGTGTTGCTCATCAATTATTCAAATATTCACTGACCCACTACTATGTACAACAAGACCGAGGCCGTACGCTCTGTGTGCGCATGTCTGTTTTAGCTTCTGTTTATGTTCCTGTTTTCCGGACCTAGGTCCTCACATGGCACGTTGGGCTACACTGACCACAAACATTATGAAAGTAGCTGGAATGCACTGTTTGAGCAACTACTGTCAACAACTCATGTCAGCTATGGAGGCGAGTGTTGTGATGTAGTGCCGCAGCCTCACATAAAGTTAGTGCACGCGATGCACACATAACATTAGCAGAAAATGGCAACGCTATGCACCTTCTTTGCACATCTGAAAAAGTACACAAAACAAAGGTAATAGTGATATTGCCAACCGTCCTGTATGTTGTGGGACTTACCCGCATTGATGGTTTCGTCTGGTGATTTGCTGGCATTCTCTGCGGACCTCTAAACATGCTGAATTTGCCTTCACCCTCTGCCTGATTAAAATCTTTTGTTCCGTGAGCTCACACTTCGGTATGATAATTGAATGCCAGGGAAGAAATGCGGTAGGGGAGCTCTCCCAGGACGAGCAGCATTTGACGATGTTGCTCTGTGTAAACAGTGCATTGCAATGGCAGCAGATAAACATCAATAGGGGCCTGGGGGGATATTAGCAAGGACTAATCTCCCTTAAGGAAAGTGAACTCGGACTGATTACAAGTGACAGTGCACCATGTTGTCTTTCAAGTAACACTGTAAGTTACAGAGTGAAGTGTAAGTCTAGTACTGCTGTACTTTCCTTGCGGGTTGGGGAGAAAATAATAACAGCATACACATTTTGCTGAAAATATTTTTCTGACCAATTATATAGTGCAAGAGTATGTCACTGTGAAATGCTCCTTTTTTTTAATGGATATGTTTTTTTCTCCAAAGCATTTCTATAATGAAAGCTTTTCATACATAGGTATTTCAAATAGACCTTCAATTATATGTGGTTAGCTGCGTACATTGTCCATATTAATAATGTGTGATGCTAAGGAAATCCTTTCATGTCGCAATATCTTACTGTACAAAAACATTTCACACACACACACACACACATCAATCTAAAGAAGTAGCGGGTGAAGCGGACACAGAAACAAATATGGGGGAATTAGGATTCAACACAGGATGGTTATGAGGAGATTTGTGATGGGAAGAAGGGATGGATATTTCATCAAAATGTCTATTTTCCTGTTCAAGGTTTGGGGATGGCTCACTAGGGAATGGAGAAGCAGGGCAGGTGCAGGTGGGGCAATGATAAGAAACTTTTCCTCTCACACAGTCCTCCACAAACTCCCGTAAACTTTGAAAATTGGCGTTCAATATGTCCATTTTCTCCTCCATCCTCTTTATCCTGTCTTCTTCTGTCTCGTTTGTTGCCCTTTCATCTTTTTTTTCCTGGTCTGTTAAAAAAAAATATACATATATAAATTGAATGCCTCTAAAATACTGGTCACTATTTTCCATATGCAGAGCAATGTGTACCATTATTGTCGCTGTCTTCAGACATTTCCCCATGCAAGAAATACTCCTCCAGCTACTCCAAAGTACTAGCCATTTCTGAGTCAAAACAACAGAAAGAAATTATTATTTATGCACCACATACCAAAAAAAAAACTCACGGATATAAAAAAATTATCTGCACTCACTCTTTTGCTGTAATCTCTCTTCGTCCTACTGCGTCCGTCCACTGTCATTCCAGGCTGTCGAGTTTCTGTGAAGTGATTACGCTGGAGGCATCCTTTTTTTTATGCTACCATCCACTTCATTCTACATGCTTATTCAATTTGTTGTTTTCTTTTCCCAGCTTCAGGTTTCCATATTAACTTATTACTACTTATAATATCTTGATGCCTTCTTCTATGTTGCACAATTTTTGTGTAAGACAATAGTACATTTTCAATTACCCCCCGCCTCTTCGGGTAATGTTGATCCTGTCCAACCCCGTCCGCAAACAGGCGCTCAGTCCGTACCTTTCCAATTTCAATAGGGAGGGGGTTCTGTATGTTCCATGTTAAATGTATGTCAAGTACGTAGATTATACTACATATCTCTCAAAATCACATGATTACAGTGTATATTCTGCTCACCAACTTCATTGCGACAATTTCATGCTTACCTTCCACCTTCCATAAACCTACACAATTCCCTACAAAAAAAACTTTGTTAAGGGGACGTTATGGTTAACTTGCCCTCCCAAAAACCAGTGAAATTCACTACAAAAAAAACTTTGTTGAGGTGACGTTATGGTTAACTTGCCCTAACAAAAACCTGTACACTTCAGTAAAAAAAACTTTCCACCTCCCCTTTATGCTTCAAATTAAAACCGAAAAACCCCTGAAATTCGCCAGTTATGGTAAACTACGCCCCCAACCCTGCCACTACCCCTGTGCACTGCTAACACTAACACCCAGACCATGAAAGATGTCATCTCAAATGTCAAAGCTGACATCAATGCTGACATCACTTGTTTAGCCCCTTTCTTTTCCTTCCCTGCCATACATATATATGTACAATCAGTAAAAAAATGTCACTAAAGAAATGTTATACTTCACAGTGCAACCAAACACCACTGCACATTCCCCCATTATAGTAAGATAAGCAACCATAACTCGCACCATCTACGTGCATTGCTAAGACTAACACCCATAGGTGTGGTTGCGCCCTATAGTTAAGGTGACTTAGACTCCCATAGGAACCTCAAAAAAGTCTATTGTTAACTTTTGATTTGTGTGATGTATTTGGCTGAACTTTGAATTTAATTAGGGATGTGAGGCCCTTCCAGACTGCTAGGCTAAAGATGTGTTACAAAATGAAAATGTTATTAAGAATAGAAAAAGAAAAATATTAAAGTTGCGGCCTACTTCCCATTAATTTTTCCATAGACAAAAAAATGTTCATTTTTGCCGGACCGCACTGTCCAAACCGCTGCACGGACTTGGACCAAGTTCAAAACAGCTTGGGTATGAAGCGATTACTGGAGGCCTTTTTGTGGTTTGGGGTAATTCCGTGTTGTAGTTTTTTCAAATAATTGATATAGAAGGGGGTGCCCCTTCTCTGAAATAGATAGCTATATCTAGGGGAAATTGCCAAAACCAGGGGATTTTAGAAACTAAATAACCAACATCTTTTTCTTGTTCTCAATGCCAGAGACAACCCGCAGCTATAGCCAAGACAATCAGTAAATGAAAACCAGGAAAAAAGCCATTTGGATATTGAAATACCTGCAAATGACATTAGGTTAGAGGTGGAGGGAAAGGGGGTGCTAGATGCCAACAAGTGAGATTTGGGAGTTGGAGTGGTCCAGGGACTTAGTTTGCAGAATGTAGCCTTGGTGGTTGCCGCGAATAGCTGACATTTGAAATTAAACTGCGTCATGAAAATAGTGTGTGTTATGGGGGGAATGGGTGAGGGCTGGGGAGATGAGGTGGACACCAGTGTTGTACGGGGAGCCGGAAGTGAGTGGGGGGACACTTGGTGAAGGCTTGGGGGGACACTTGGTGAAGGCTTGTGGGGCAGGGAGGCATTTCTTTGAACAATAGTTTTTACTGATAATCGAGGTTATGTAGGACTACCGATAGCCGAGAGTATGTGTGATTCTGTACCTGCAGCTATAGTTTTTTTGTTTGTTTTTTTAAATATCTTTTTATAGTTATAGTGACATCAGGCATGAGAAATCACTGGCCATGGGTGACACAGTAGGAATTTGTGATTCTTATCCATTCTGTAAGTGTGTTTTTTGTTTTCTTTAGACAGAAGATTGGAAATTATACCTTTTTCATGACATGTATTAAGTATCCAGTCTGAGTACTTTCCTCACTCAGTTATTTTTACAGTCTACGCATACTGCATCTTTTCTATGTACATCTTCAATATTTCTATGCAGGTTATCTCCACACTGTTGAAACTTATTCATCCTATTGGCATAGAATGTATTCATGGTACTGCACTGTATTCCCATCATCTGTTGCAGGCTATATTCTTTAAAATTTAACTTAGAAGGAGTACTGAATACATACATATATACATATGTAAATTTGATATATTTCTTTTAGAAAAACATTCATCCATAGCAAGGGCTACTGCCTCAGCCAATCAGAGGTCAAAATACTTGAGGTCCGGGTAATCTCAGCAAACACAGGGATGTATATTCGCAGCTATGGCATCTATTACAGCGCAGCACACGTACTTACGGTTGTATTGGCACCCTGTGTTGTCATGTCTATATAGAGGTCAATGACATGTCATGTATTTTCCCTTGCTTTATAGCTGCATATATCCAACATTTTTAATGAAATTGTGTCACCGAAAGAACAAGTGTTATGGGGGAATGGGAGAGGGAACAGGAGGTGAGGAAGACATTAGGGTGGTGGGAGGAGCTGGAAAAGATGTTGGGGGCACTTGGTGAGGGTTTGGGAGTGTGGAACAATATTATTTTTTTCACTGTTTTCTGAATAGCTGTGGGTACAAGCAAAGGACATTTTCTATACCTGTGTGTATATGACGTAAGGGTAGGCGCGTTTACGTGTTTTCTTAGTTCATCAGCTGCTATAGTACACATGGTTATACTTATAGCTGTGTGTATTGAGCCATACATTTTCTGTGCAATTATCATATTATTATGGGGATATTAGACCACCCGATTTTGCTTGTGTTTCTTATTTTATGTCCTCAGGTTTACTCTTGTCATATTTGAACTTTTAAAGGTAGGCAAGGTTTGCTTTTGTTTTAGTTAAAAATGTACGTCGATGCACTGCTATAAGGAATTGTTTATAACTGCGTTTGAATAGCTGCAGATATCAAAGATGGTGGGTAAAAAAAAAAGATGTCAGTGTTTTTCGGTGTTTGTCATTGGTTGTTTTTACTTTTGTACTTGTGTACTTGTCTGTGATAGGTTGCACTGAAAATGTGTCAGATATTTTAGTACTTTGCATATTATGTAGTCCTCTTTTTGTGGTATCGATTTTGGAAAGTATAAAAGCCACCATTTTGTGCACTTTTCTCATTTTGATTTCAGAACTCACACTGTACACACGCCGGGAGTGTGAATGATGTCAAAGTAAGTGTCCATAAATATTTACATATTCAAAGGTTTCTTTGCAGTGTTGCGTGTGTCAGCTTAACCACTGCTATCAGATGCAATAGATTGCCACTATTTGCAACAAACTCAGATTGAGTGGTTGCTAATTCTTGATGTGTTTTATTTTTCTTTCACTAACATGCTGCTTAAAAAATACATTTTTAAATCAACCACATTTATATGCAGTTATTTTCCTTTTTGTATGCTGGGTTCTGAGGGTGAAAGTTTATTTGCTTGCATTTGATCTAAACTTTCATGCATCTCCACCATGAAGTACCTCAAGCTGTCTCCAGTTTTCTGTGAGGTGGGACAATTGATGGTCCCCGGCATAGCATCTTACAAGTCCATTGTTTCGCTCTCCCAAATGTCAGTGCACGGATGTCTATATATCTTATTATTTTTTTCCCAACACACTGAATAAGAAGGCAATGTACTCTTGGATCGCAAGAATTCACTCACTTTCAGAGGTTCTAAAGCTGGCACTTATATAGCTGTTTATTAGCTCAAATCAACATTAAAAAACAAAATTCAGAATTCGAAAAAAGCACAGCTTCTCAAACCAGGCTTGGCTCAGAGAGAGAGAACAACAGGAGTGGACAGGACAAGATACAGCTACCTTCTCTCAGCCCCGCAGAAGCTAATGGGCCTCATTACGAGGTTGGAGGTAAGGCTACCTCCAAACTCGCATCCGGGTCCTGCACCCGCAAATGGGCAATTACCAGGCTATTCCGGCCCAGTCAGACCCGGTAATTGCCCTTTCGCGGGTGCCGGGCCCGGTACATCCCCATTCGAGCCCCATAGGGCTCAATGGGCATGGGGGCGTCGGATGCACTGGCACCGTTTAAAATGGTGCTGGTGCATTCGACATGCTGTGCTCACGGGTGCCGCACTGCCCTCCAGGTCAGACCTGGTGGGCTGACAGGCACCTGCGAGCACAGCTCGTAGTATGGTGGTACGGTATGTTGTGACTGAATACACGGGACGTGGCTCCTTTAAGGAAGGAAGCACGCCAGGGCGGGAGGAGGGCGGAAGGGGAGGGACAAAGGAGGGAAGTTGGGCAGTTGGACAATGTACGAATAAAGAAAGGTTGAAATCTATGATGGCTCCTGTCCTTATTGAACCACGTTGCATGTGGATGGCTTGAGAGTGTGAGGGAGCCTAACAACTGGCGACAAAGCCGCCATCCCAGGCGTGCAGCAGGGAGGGCACGTTAGCCCAGCAGGACAACAGAGTAGCCGGCGTGAACTCGGCATCAAGGCAGTGACGCAGTCATCCAGCCACAGCAGAGGTGGACCGCCACAACAGCGCCAGGCCCAGCAGTGTAGGAGGACGCTGCCGGAGCAAGAGCCCAGCAGCAGCAGAGGAACACCGCCGGAACAAGAGTCCAGCAGCAGCGAAGATACGTCGCTGGAGTGAGAGCCCAGCAGCAGCAGTGGAACACCACCGGAGAAGGTGCTCAACAGCATCCGAGGAGCGCCTCCGGACCGCGAGCCCAGCAGCACCAGAAGAGCACCGCCAGGGCAAGAACAAAGGAACACAGCCGGAGCAGCGTCAAAGCCCAGCAGCAGCAGTGGAATGCCACTGGAGCAGGAGCCCAGCAGCAGCCGAGGAGCGCCGCTGGACCGAGAGCCCAGCAGCAACGGAAGAGTGCCACCGGGATAAGAGCAGAGTAACACCGCAGGAACAGCGGCAAGCCCAGCTGCTGCAAAGAGAAGAAGCCGCAGCAGCACCAAACCCGACAGCAACCAGCGGAAGCACATGCACCTCCGCGACAAAGGACTGCGATAGCCGGCAGGGGAAAGCAAGGTGCAGGTAAGGAATATGTGTCCCCACGGCAAGTCTACAGAAGACAAGGGGACACGTGCGCATAAAATAACATGGCCGCCAGCAGTACTGTTATAAATAAAAGGGGGAGAAACGTACCAATATGCTGTGCGCGTATGATAACACGCCCACATCACGGAATACAAAGGGACGTGTGTGCGCGCAACACCATGTCCCCCAGCAATACTAATGAAAACAAGACATGTGCCAATACACGGCCCTCAACGGAAAGACAAACCCCATAACCTACAAGGCTCCCAGGACACACCTTGCAACCAAGTCACACCAAGTGCCAAAGCCCACAAAAATACCGACATACAACACCTGAGGAACAAGCAAGCACCTCACATATGGACTATTGAACAACAGAACCCTCATTTGGATACCGCTACCAGCCCCAACTGATCACAGAGCCACCTGATACTCTGCCACACCACCCAGGGTACAACCATGACTGACCAAGCAAAAGTGGCCGTGGATGCAGGGCCACCCCCAACTGCCAACGCTAGCCCCACTTCGCACGCCATCCTTATGAGAAGACCAAGCCCATTCACCCTCAACCCACACCATGACCAGGGTCAACGATGGGAAGAATGGGTTGAAGAGTTTGAAGACTTCGTAGCTGCCATTGGCACACAGGATCCTCCCAACAAGATCAGCATCTTCACGAATGTTGCAAGAAGAGAAATAAAAAACATAATACGTACAATTCCCCTTACCACATATCCACGCCTTCTAGAAGCCATCAACGAAAAACTTGTGATAACACCCAATAGGGATTACGAATGCTACACTTTTGACCAATGTGCCCAACTAGCCCACGAGTCCATAGGTGAATTCTTCATCCGCCTCCAAAGAAAAATCATAAAGTGTGACTTCCCCAACTTCAATGACAATGAGGCCATCAGACTACGAATACTTGAAGGGTGCATCTCGTTGATGTTCAGAAAACACCTTCTAAAGAAACCCCTCTCCCTCAAATAAATACTGGACCTGGCCAGAGTATATGAAAGAATAATTGTCCAAGCCGCAGCCATTGAAAATCCCAAAAAAGGAGACATCATCGCGGCCATGACACCATACACCAGGCACCAAAACCCACAAAATCGACAACCCTTCAGGAACGCCACACAACGCCCCCAGAGTGACACGCAATGTTATTGCTGTGGATTTGAATATCCAGAGGACCATGCCCCGCGATTGGTCAACGATGCATGCGATGTGGCCAAGAAAACCATTTCCAAGCCACGTGCAAGAAACAACTCCCTGACACGGGATCGAACTGTCCACAAAAGGCCAGTTGCCTCCCGGAACTACAAAGAGAACAGCATGACCAACGACCTGTCAAGAGAGGGTTGACATACCCCACAGGTACTCAACAACGCCCACACACTGTGAGAGCGTTAGAAGGATTACAAACTGAATCCGACAGGAAGCCTCGCAAACAATATGACTTCCACCACTACGACCAAACGCAAGTGACCACCCTCGAGAGGGCCTACACGAGGGAACCCTCATCACCTCAAGAACAGGAAAATTACATAAACCCCACCCCATTAGACAACGATCCATACAGCAACTCTCCACCAAGGTCTCTTCAAGCAGAGATACAAAAACCCCAATATCTACAAAATGGATACGACAGAGAATACGTCAGGCTCTTCAGAGTCAACGCCGAAGATACACCAGCTCCCAGAGTGACCATACAAATGGGGAACACCAGAAACCAGTTTGTTGTCGACACCGGAGCGACCGTGAACGTCATGAATGAGGAGCTATACCATGCTATAGCAGACCTCTACCCCCTACGGCAATCGAAGACCCACATCTTCCATTGGGGAGCAGCACTGCCACTGACATCCAGAGGACAGTTCCAGTGCGACCTGATACACATAGACCTCACAACAACTACAACAATACATGTCATCTGGAGTCCCTCAATAGGATGATGCCTCCTCAGCTACAAGACAGCCAAGGCCCTAGCACTCATAGACCAACAAAACAAACCAACAGAAGTCATAAAAGGGCACCCATCAGACAGGGGTGAAGTGATGACAATAACCTGCCGGCCCCTCACCAAAGAGGCCCTCAAAGCCCAATTCCCCAAACTATTTGAAGGGTTAGGGATGCTCAAGGACTCTGTCATCAAATTACACATCGACCCCAAAGTGATACCAGTGCCACAGCACCCCCGCAAAGTGGGCTTTCACCTCCAGGCCCAGGTATCAAAAGAACTGCAACTCCTACTCCTGAATGACATCATTGAAAAGGCAGAAGGACCGACACCATATCCCCCATTGTAATAGTCCCCAAAGACAACGGACGACTACACATATGCGTCGACATGCGCATCCCCAACACCACCATCCAAAGGGAGAGGCACCCCAGACCAAGCCTTGAGGACATGCTCATCAGACTGAACCAAGCAACACACTTTTCCAAATTGGACCTCAACCAGGGCTACCACCAGCTTGTCATAGACCCGGTCTCCAGACCAGTCACCACCTTTGCCACACACGAGGCACTATTCAGATATAAACGCCTCAACTTCGGCATATCCTCAGCCGCAGATATTTTCCAAGAGACAATCCGACGACTGATATCATCTGAAGTAAACGCCCTAAACTATAGCGCTGACATCCTTATTTTTGGGAAGTGTCAGGAACAACATGACAGGGCACTCATGGCAGTATGGAAGATCCTACAAGAAGCTGGCCTAACACTTAACGGCCCCAAAAGCGACATTAATAAAACCAGTCTCAAATTCTTTGGGCACATATTCTCTGACAAAGGCATAAGGGCCGATCCAGACAAAATAAAAGCCATCACCGATCTTCAAGCCCCCACAACAACAGCAGAACTATGGTAATTCCTAGGAATTGCAGGATACTGTGCACGATACCTCAAAAACTATGCCATAATCACCAATCCACTCCAAGCCCCCCTCAAGAAGGACAACCCCTTCGATTGGGACCCACAGTGCCAGGCAGCCTTTCTGACCATCAAAGAAAATCTTGCCAACTATCGCCAACTAGCGTACTTCCACCCCAAGTGGAACACCATCATCACAGGTGACGCTAGACTGGTCGGCTTTGGGGCCATTCTGACCCAAACCGACACCAAGGACAACGCACAACATGCGGTAGTAGCCTACGGCAGCCATGCCCTATCCCACACTGAGAAGGCCTACTCACAGGCAGAACGAGAGAGACTCGCAGCCGTGTGGGCCTGTGAAAAATTCCACCACTTCATAATTGCCCGAAGATGCACACTGGTCAAAGACCACCAGGCTCTACTCTCTCTATTTGGAAATCCCAAAACGAAAATGCCCTCCCGGATAGAACGATGGGGGATAAAACTCCAAGAATACTATTACGATATTGTCCACAAACCAGGAGGGGAAGCCAACCCAGCTGACTACTTGTCAAGACACCAAATGGCAGAAAACGACAACTCCCTGGTTCACAAGGCGGAAGAATACATTGCGTACTTGTCCTCCAATGCCATGCTGCCTACTATCTCGACAGCTGTCTTCGCAGCCAGAAGCAAGGCTGACCCCACCATCAAGACTGCCATACCTCTCACCCGCACGAACAAATGGAAGAAAGTGCACGAAAGAGGAAACGGAGGGGAGGGACGGACAAGAAAGACCTAAGCCGCTTAGCCAAGATACACTCAGAACTAGTGGCCACCTATCAAGGCATACTGCTATGAGGAAATCGACTAGTAGCCCCAAAAGACTTGCAGAAAACACTAATATCAATAGCCCATGAGGGTCACAGAGGGATCGAAAACACGAAAAAGATGTTATTAAATCATACATGGTTCCCCTAGATGGACGTCATAGTGGAACACATACTAGCACACTGCAGACCCTGCCAATTAGCAGCGAAGAAAACAGATCCAAACATGATGCGGCCGACAACACTTCCAGAGAGACCCTGGAAAAGGGTTGCAATGGATTTCTACGGGCCCCTGGAGGAAGGAGGCTACTTGCTCGTAACCATCAATGAGTACTCAAGATTTCCATTCATCAAACAGATGCCATCAACATCGTTCTATGACACAGCACCCATCATAGGTGAACTCTTCAGTGAATGGGGCATCCCCAACATTATCAAAACAGACAATGGTCCCCCGTTCCAGGGACAAGAATTTGCCAAACTTGCAGACCATTTTGGCTTCCATCACCAAAAGATCACACCACTCTGGCCTCAAGCCGATGGAATGGTGGAACGATTCATGGCAACCATAAAGTTAACCAGGCAGAAATCCCTGGCAGTTCAAGTACCACATCCACAAGCAATCTGCTGCATGCTCAGAAGCTACAGAAATACACCACATGATGCGACAGGGAAAACAACAGCAGAATTTATGGTGAGATACAGACCCCGAAGAGGTATCCCTCAATGGGAGGACTATACACAGGAAGAAGACACAGCCATAAGGAAAAGAGATGCTGAAAAGAAAAGAAAAGCCAAAGAATGGGCCGACAAGAAAAGACACGCTAAAGAGTCACCGCTCGAAGTAGGACAGACAGTCCTAGTCCGACAAAAACAGCTGAGGAAAACAGACACATGCTACAGCCCAGAACCCTGAGTCATCACAGCTGTAAAGGGACCCATGATAACCGCAACGGGAGAACCAGGTGAGATAACGCGGAATGCATCATTCTTCAAAAGACTATATTTTGAAGATTAAGCACGGGGGAGATGTTGTGACTGAATACACAGGACATGGCTCCTTTAAGGAAGGAAGCACACCAGAGCGGGAGGAGGGCGGAATGGGAGCTCCCTTACCGCCATACTTATAATAAAGGCCCAATGAGTCTCTTTTTGCCAGCCTTGTCTGATTCCCCCCAATCTAACTTACACAACAACAGACTAGTACTTTTTCAGAAAGGTCACCTGCTGATAGCACTTCACAGAGACCCAGCCAATGTACTCTGTGGAATGCTGTGACAAGTAAACACTCTGTTTCTCATAGGAGCAAAAAACCTCCATTCGGTTTATGAGGAATTCAAAACAAACATCGTCTGTCCTGGTGAAACACAAAATGTATTTCCAGTGTTTCAGAAAATGCAAGGCGATATCCAGAAATGAAGCTTTCACTGAGAATTGGAAGCAAACGTCCACTGCTACACCCAGGATGCATTTGACATATACTCCATATCGGAGTCACAGATAATACATTTTTTAAATGCATTACATTCATCCAAGGAATGTTTTTATTCTTGTACTTTCTTGTGGCCGTTTCCCTACATCATCTTCCTTCCATATTTCCTCCTCTGTGTGATAATTTTCTTTTAGCCAGTCCATGTAGTCGTCCATTGTAGGATGAGAGTAAAAAACACTGTCATCTCACTTGTTACGATGAACAATGGAAGAACATTACCTGATGAAAGAAGGTGGGATTCTCTGCATTTACTTTCTGATTGGGTCTTAACTGTTTATATGGTAGGCAGCTGCCAATAGGATGTCAAGTACTTCACGTGCTCTTTAGCTACTGAACCTGTAAGACAATGTCAATTTTTGAGTGATGTTTATATGTATCAATTATACTGGAGATTATAGTGCCTCATTATCTTAATTACCTAATTTAGATTTAATTAGCATATTTAAATATTAAATGAAAGCCCTTTTAATAGTTGCATTAAACATGGTTTCTAACCTAATGCTTGTTTTAAATGACCTGAGAATACAAGAAGTCACTGAGAATCAATATGAAGTACTATTTGCAAGAAAACGTCATTGTGTTTGGAGAGGTTCTACAGTTAACAGGAGTGAGCGGCCAACCCATATTCAAAACGTCAGGTTACAAAGAATGCTGTACCGCCACACTCGGCAGCATTGAGAACACTAATCTATGGCATTCGTTTTTGTGTGGGCAGGGCATGCTTTCTTCATCGAGCTGCTCCCTAACCCCCATATTACTACCCACGCATTGTTTCTTCACCCTCTGTACCGTTTTGCACCATACTCTCAGTCTTTATATCCAACGCATCCTATCCCCTCTTTAACCTCAGGTACACTACCCCAGTTTTAGATCACCCACCCACTGTAGTTCCAGACTGTGTACTCTCACCAACTCTTCTGCATCCTGTGTACCTGTACCCATTCAATGTACTCCCACCCACTATACACCCACCCATTTACCTTATTGATTTATTTGTGTACGTGTTTTTTTTTTTAATCCATGTTGGATTTTTTCCCAATGACCCAATGATTACTAGTTGTAAAGAGAACAGCAGTGCACTATAATGCACTACTTATGAGGGTCAAAAAATGTAATGGGTGTACAACTGTAACTAATTGTATTTCATAAAGTATGTTCTCTAACTAATTATATTTTTTTCTTTTTTTTTTACTGACAGATATTATTGTGGCTCCTTGGCTGGGACAATCTGATCGTGGCATATAGTTCATAATATGTTCATTATTGAAATATTGAGTGCCAGTGGAATGGCAGCAGGTGGATTTGAGGTACTGGTAGTAGAGGTTGTGGCTTTGATGTTGGTTGGAGGTGTTTCAATGGTGGATGGAGGTGTTGATGGAGGAGGTGCAGATACTTGCTGACATAATGAACGAGGCACATGCCTGGATAATTGTGCTCAAGCTCTGTGATAGAACAGTTGAAGGGCCACTTTGTTGCAGTGCAAATTCTGACATAATCACTGTGGATTTTTTACTGTGGCCATGGGTAGTGTTTCTACCTGTCTGACTGTTTTGTATCCAACCTTATGTATGTTTACTCAACTTACCCCATTCTCTCTACTGCAACCAACCTCCATACTCCTCCCTGTTTATCCTCACCAAGTTTATCTAACCCTCAGTATCCCCATTCATTCATTATCTTGACACTTCTTGTAACTTTTATTGTACCTCTTCTGTCTGTTCCTTTATCGTTATTACATATTCACACCCTGTATACCCCTATTTATTCTATCTCTATCTGGACAGCGGGGATGGATTTGGAATTGAAAGTATTTAGCCCAAACCACTTCTGCCAGTAATAAAACATTGGGTGCCGGTGGATTGGCAGCAGGTGGATATAAGGTACCACTAGGAGAAGGTATGGCTTTGATGTTGGTTGGAGGTGTTGCGATAGTGGATGAAGGTGTTGATGAAGGTGGTGCAGATTCTCACTAATGTGATGAATGACACACATGCATCAGACGCTTGTGGTGCTCATCCTCTCTTCTATAATCCCCTACCATACTCCCCCCTGTTTACCGTCCACGTGACCTAGTTTCAGTTCTCCCACCCACGGTATTTGTAGCCTCTGTACTCACACCCACTCTACCGCATCCTGTGTTTCCGAACCCATTCACTGTATTCCCACCCACTATATCCCCCATTTACCTTATTAATTTGAAAGTGCATGTTTTTTTTCTAATGGTTTTTTAACCTTTGATTTTTCCCCAATGACCCAATGATTATTATATGTGAAGACAACAGTGTACTAAGCACACATGTTGTATAACTTATGAGGGTCAAATAAATTAAATGTGTGTACAACTGTAACTAATTGTATTTTTAAAATTATGTTCTGTTAGAAATTATATATTATATTTTTTACAGATAAATAAGTGCACTTTATGACATAATCACTGTGGACATATTATTGTGGCCATTGCTAGTCTGTCTACCTGGGTATTGTATCCCACTTCTAGATTCAGTCAGCCTACCCCACATCTCTACTGCAACCACCCACCATACTCACCCCTGTTTTTCTTCACCCATCTTATCTAAGCCTGATAAGCCTGACTCATCATATTGACACATTTTCTACTCTCATTGTTTTTGCAGATTTTTGCAGTCTGTGTTTCATTTCATTTATTTTTATAACAGAGAGGGCGGCCCTTTAAAAGTCTGTTTTGGGGGATGGAAAGAGGGGGAAGGAGAACACATTAGGATAAAACATGTAACAATGGAAATTAACACAAAATATATATAGTGGATCTTTGTTTTTTATTATTATTTTTCTTTTTCAAAAAGGGGGCGAAATTCAAATAAAAAAGAAAAAAATGAAGTATGGCAATGAATCTGATGTTGAGAGATGCTCTTTTGACAATTCTGTACTGTGGCACCTCCTGTGGCAACCCATTAGTGGCATATAGTGCGCATGATTATCATGACAGACAGATTGGCTGCTGGTAGAATGGCAGCAGGTGCATGTGAGGTCTCAGGAGGTGAATATGTAATTTCAATATCGGTTAGAGGTGTTGCGGTGGTGGATGCACATGCTGATGGAGGTGCTGCATTACTCACAGCCATTATGAACGACATCCAAGCATCCAGATCTTGTGATGCTGATGGCCCTTCCTGTACGCATCGTCAACATTATCCCAGTGGACCCGTACTAGATGGTTGATAAGCACTGATGTCCCCAAGCTTTGTGATGGCTCATTCGAAGGGCCCGATTATAGTTTATTCTGGCACAAAGTGCATTGCACATCTGCAGCCTATTATCTGCAATGGTGTTCCTTTACACAAAAGTATATCAAGTTTGTCTGATGTAGCCTTCATTCTTGTAGCCCTTTTACATTGTGGGGACTGACGCGGAATCCAGACTAAATCGTCATCACTTCTGCCAGTTGGATCAGACATGCTGGTCTGACAGGGGAAGAAAATATAAAACAACAAAAATCACAATTCAAAAAGGGCAATGCCACAAAAAATACAAAATATTCCAAAAAAAGAAAAAAGAAAACCTAAATAAAGAATAGTCAAACAGAACAAATAACAAGACAAGGGAAATAAGAATTACATACACAGTGGGTAAAAAGAAGGGAGAAGTAAGGTATGAGAAGTAAAAAGTTCTTGCAGTTATTGAGGAAACCTGTTCCCTTTTAAGGACTGAAAGCAATTACAAACATTAAGTGGTTTGCTTTGGGTGCGGTGAATATCCACGGTTACGGAATCTCGTGCGTTCTCATTGGTCAATTTTGCATGCATCGATTTCATCATACTTCTTGGCCGTAGCCATGTCTATGCAACACTCACTGTGATTGGTTGAATTGTTGATGCAAATATGACACGTGTCCCTGTGCAGCTAAAGCTCACATTTTGATTGGTCATATTTTGTTTGTGTGGATTTCATCATGGCATGGCGTGATGCGTTTATGCTTACCGTGCTGTCATTAGTTGAATTGTTGATGCTGATATATGTAATGTATATCTGCGTAACCCCAATGAGCTATCTGACAGACAGAAACAGCCTCCTTCATTTTTCCAGTTACCACCCCCAAGGACTCTAGTATAACCGTCCATGGGCAATTTCTCTGTATACGTAGAAACTGTACTGAAAAAGAGAAATTTGAACACCCTGCTAAACAACTGCAAACACATCTCGCAGATATGGGCTACCTTAAGAAGTCTATCAAAATGGCCAAGAAAAGAGAAGCCAACACCGACCGCACCATTTGTCTAACAGCCAAAACCAAGGATCCCATAGACAGGACTGTCTGTGTCACCACCTTCAATCCTATCAGCAACCTCATAAAGACAAAAATCAACAAACATTGGTACCTTATCAAGAACAAAGAAAGCCTATCCAAAAAACCTCTTTTCGCATTCAGAAAAAAACAAAAACCTAAGAGACACTTTGGTGCATACCTTCCTTGAACCTATGAAAACACAACCAATACTATGGAATTTACCCCCCTTCATGGGACACTACAGCTGCGGCCATTGCGTGGCATGCCGATACACTGAGACCAGCAAAACCTTCAGCTATAAGGACTTTAACTGGCCAATGAGGAACCACACAAACTGTGAAAGTAAACATGTCATTTACGTCATCAGATGTCCCTGCAACCTCATATACATTCGCAAGACGATCAGGCCCAAACAGAGGATAAATAAACATAGATTGTGCATAAAAAACACCATACAAGACAAACCACTTGTGGAGCACTTCAGCAAAAAAGGACACACCCACGAGCAATTCTCATGGACAATCCTACAACAACTTCATCCACAGAAATGAGGAGGAGACATCAACCTAGCCCTCACTAGACTCGAACAGAAATGGGTCCACAAACAAGACACAGTAAAAAATGGACTTAACATCACTGTTGAGTGGAAGCACTTTTGGGATTAATTCCTATCGACTAGAGACTAAGCTTCGCTCTATTGATTCAATTTCAGCAGCATTTGAGCTTCTCTAAATATGCACGGTGCATAACTACTAACATTCATACACTTCTCTTATAGCTACCAGAGACTGTGCAGTTCTGTGGTCCACACTGCACAACTTATCACGTCTCTTCGCCACATTGTTGACCCAATCTCCTCAGAAATGTTCTATTGAATTAGATCTCTGAGTTTTGGGGTTTTGGCCCATTGTAATAAAATACTTGCAACAAAAACATGTACAGCAGGAGACACCATTGACACACAAATGGTTCATTAAAGTGATGTCTAAAGACACCATAGGTCATAAAGTTCTCTCTAGTTCTGCTCACTGTAATAAAAGACATGTATAGCAGGAGAACAATCAGCGTGTGCAGGGATCAAACACAACCATTATGTACTTGTGTATATATGTTGTTTTGCACTTGCAATATTATAGCTGATGAGTGTATGCATCTCCTAACCAATGATTCCCCAATAACAATTGTTTTGGACTACGTCTCCCAGGATACACAACATTTTTCCCAGTCCTGGAGAGCCCAGTGCCGTGTCTACTGACAGAGCTGGAAGCCCATCAAGCTGGGTTTCACTTTCGTTTTTTCGGCCAACGCACACACCTCCTTCCTGATTGGCCAACGTTGGCCTAGGGCTTGCCACATTTCGTGGCCCACTGCCATTGGTGGAAACTTGAGCCCACCCCGCCCGGGTTTTCTTTCCACAGTGTGCCCGCACGTCATCCGACGCGAACACCTTCAATCCCATTGGTCCAAGAGACCTCTGACTACACGGCACGCAAATCTGTGAGTGTGGCTTAGTACCATTTGTCTTCCTGAACCGATTCATTACGCCGGTAAGTGCCCACATAACGAGAGGCAAAACACACCACCAGAGGTCTGCGCGTTAACCCCACTCTATAGAGACACTCATCAAAGGGGTGCATGGGATCACTAGCGCCCTTAGTCCTGTGACCTTAGCATGAACCAACCGCATGTTTAGCCACTGTCCTCAGCACCATTACATGAGGCTTTAGAGAGCACCCAGGGCAGCAGCACTCTCATCAGCACTGCTATAAAACACCATCACGTGCTATTTCAGACAATAGCCAAAATTGTTCTGGTGTTTTTTCATTTTAAAAGAAAAACCTTCAGTTGTTCTAGGAATAGACTACACTGCCTCCTTCTATTCCACGAGCACCGGATATTTTTATCATGCCCATACTTATGCCCTGTCCCTCCTGTTATAGGGCACCAGTTTTGCGTATAGACCGCAGCGCACAATAACGTGTAGCTACAACAGTATGATGGGGGTATGACATACAGACATTTTGTCTTCCCTCATACAGATGTCATGATGCCTACCCCCGGGGACCCAGACAAAGTCCAGCAACCCCGAAAGCAGGCATCAAGTTATCCCAAGCAAGCCCAACAAACCCTGGTAGGGGCTATTTGGGTGCAGTCCTGGCGTCTATGGCGCCAGGCTCATATGGAGAGTCAGTCCTGGCGCCACAGGCGCCAGGCTCATAGATTAAAATTTACCTGATGCAGACCATGCTGCAAACTTACCTGATGCAGACCATGCTGCAAGAGCTCCAAGCCAAAAGAGGCTTGGAGGGGACTACTTTACCTAGGGACTATTTTTTACTCGGGTGGGGCTGGGGAGGAATACTTACCTGGGACTACTTTGGAGGCTATTTAAACCACGTCCGAAGAGCAGCACACGCTTCTCGTTATTCGGCATCCAGCAGCGTAACGCTCACCGTGCCTGCAAGTCTGCATCCAGTCTCTGCCACTCCCGCCTCGAGTCTGGAGCTCCTAGAAAAAAGGAGAAAGAAGGAGAAAAGGTTAGAACAAGAGCAATACCTTTGATCCTTACCTGAATTCCCGATCCATCGCGCCTTCGAGATGGAAGAAAGAAGTTATTTTATGCGCGTCGCCTCGTCTGCTGCAGCGCCATGCTGATCTCACCGGCCTTCGCATCATCTTCACATTCCATTGGATCCTTATGCATGTTCCCGCCGCACTCCGGCACCTAAGGGGAAGACAAGAACAGCAGAAGAATATTCCTACAGACCAAGCAAACAAAGCTAGGTGGGCCAGTCCAGTCTGTCATCTCGGCACTACGCGTCACATTGGTGGAGACCGCAGCTGTCCAGTTCAGATCGACGCCCCTGTGGGAGCCAGGTGAGCGTAACACAGATCTGAGACCCACCAAGGCCAACAATAAGCCTACTGGATCCTGATGAAACCTCTAACCCAGGATTCCCAGGTCAACTCATTTCAGTGTATTTGTTACATGACAGTCCTTCAATGACGAGGGACTCTCAAGCACAGCTACACCGCCGAACTCTCAGTTGACAGTAAGCTGTACTTCTATACACTCTTATGTGTATATTCTAGGCACCACTCTGCCATTATTTAGTTATCTCAAACAAGAAATTCCAAGATCCTGACAGCCATCCTTTCCCCCACAGATAACATTCACGGACAGAACAACGCTTCACTGCTTTCCTGATGAAGGCCACCATAATAACTGGCTCGAATCCAGTCCCCAGTGGCCAAAACACTACAGTGTTGATGATCTGTGACACAACTGTTTAACCCCTGTTGTATGTTTTATATATAGTGTTGTGTACACTGTGTGTTAGTTACCCCTGGACTAAAAGTAGTCCTGGGCAGTACTTTTTCAAGTTCTGTTTCACCCAATTGTTGTATTCACTTGTGCATTTTGCTTTGAACTTTACCTCTATATTCAAGAAACACTTGTGTATGAGCGCGATAGAAAATAACATATCAATATCAATATCAATTCCAGAGGTTGGTACACATCTGTACTCCCTGTGTATAATACCAAACCTGTCCATGTCACTTTCGTGCTTATCAAAAGTTATGTAAATACCTAAACATCATCTGTGAAAAAAATTGTTTTGAGATTATAATAAATGTTTCCAAAACTATATAGCTGTATGTTGATCTCACATCCTGCCAGGCGCCCTTTAGATATATTGTTGCATTCAAAGTTACACATGGAATCCACTTTAAATATTACTGCACTCGGATGTTTAAGTGCCTTTTGATTCCTGCCAATGTTTGAAGCTTGCTGAATTTAGAGGTTAGATTGTGACAGCCTTAAATCCTGCTGCGCCTGAGGTTTAGATACTGTAAACGCCTGCCACCGTTTTAAATCTCGCTGCGCTCAGAGATCTAGCTCTGTTGATCCCTGCCACTGACAAAATCTTTCTGGACCCAGAGGGTTTGTTACTTCCATACCATCATCCTCACAAAAGTGCAGAGCCTGCAGCGACACAAGGGTGGAGCTTCTTCGCCACAGAGGTAAGGTTGATCTTAGAGTCTTGATAATGCTGTGTTGCCCCCACAGCTCACCCCCCACCCACAAAAACTCTGACACCGAACCCAGATCTTTAACCATCTCTTTTGCTCTCAATTGCTTTGCAGTGTACATCTGCCTAACGGGCAGCTCAGCTCTGACAGAGGTCTGCATACACCTTACTACCCTACAACCCTGGTACTGGACCAACACAAAGCGTTCATCAAATCTGTGTGCCCAAGATGAGTACCGACTTTGCTATTCTGGTGAACTATTGGGCGGTGTGAGACGCCTGACAGTATGCTCCCACCTACTCCCCAGGGATCTTCCATTCAGGTGGCCAGGAAAGGGCCATCGCTTTTAGATCCTGATCCTGGGGGTGGACAGGCGAGGGAGGATAACTTGAGTGGAGGTTGACAGGGGATTGGGAGGAGAAAACACAATGGTGAGACATGGTATTCCCCCCTTCCTAAATGCCCACCAACCTACTCTCCCTCAGTCTTCATGGGGTATTTCCACTCTCACCCCATCTCCCCATTTGCAATAAGTACTGAGGTGATCAGGAGCAATGAAGAGTATCCATAGACACAACGTAGGGATAAAAAGGGAGGCCTACGTTCTAACACCTTTGAATTGTCCGACTAATAGAGTCAGGAAAGATCAAGCAGATTGCCACAATTCTGCACACCTGACTCCAATTGACTCTCACCTGCAGTATAAAAAGGGTAGTTCTGCCAGAGTCAGAGAGCGAGCTGTGGATGCTGACTGGACCAGACAAGCCAAGGAGCAGAAGGCTGCAGGAAGAGGAGCCCGGAAGGACCGGTGGAGGGCGGGACATGACGAGACGCTGGCCCGGTGTGTGAAAGGGGTGGAAGCGTGCCAAGGGAGCTATGTCTCCAGGAAGCCAGAGTGGGAAGGAAAGCAGTCTGTTGGCCTTGTTAAGACCAGTTACATTCATCTGTGACATGTGGCAATCCAAGAGGTGCCCGAGGGGCAGGTGGTGAGACCCTGACCTCAACCCAAGAACTCTTTGACCTGCTCCCAGCGGCGAGATACTTTTGGTGAGTTTCATGGGCCAGAAAGAAAATCAGTAGCGTGCGGATGGATGTGGCGGGAGCAGGAACATTGAGAAAGGTGCACAGCCAGGTGAACGGAAAGCAGGAAAAAAGCATAGCAAAGCAAGAATAAGGAAAAAACAAAGCAAAGCAAAGGAAGCAAAAGCAAAGCAAAGGAGGCGAAAGCAGAGCAAAGCAACCAAAAACTGAGAAGCAGGAAGAAAGCAAAGTGGAGTATCAGAACAAGGCATTAGAGACGCAGAAATAAACTGAGACAGAGCAAGTGCAGTCGCGCAGCAGACACATCCAAGAAAGGGTGCAAGGGGCCCGAAACTAAGCAAGATAGTAAAGAGAAAGAGAGAAGGAAACCGGACAGCCAAGAGAGGGTGCAAGCGACCCAAAAGTGAGAACCAGGGCGCAAGCAACACAAAATAAATGCAGAGAGTGCAAGAGGTACGTAAATGGGAAAATGAAGGTGGAAGAGAGCATGGTGAGAAAATGAAGGTGCAAGAGAGAACGGCAAATAGCAAAGAGAAGTGTGCAAGAGGTACAGGAAGCTGAAAAGTAAGGAGAAGTGTGCAAGAGGCACGGAGAGTGGAAAGAAGGTGCACGTGTGCATGATAGGAAAGGAAGGTGTGCAGGAAGCACAGGAAAGAGGAAAAGGACAGAGTGAAAGAGGCACAGCAGAAGAAGAGGTGCCCGAGAGTAAGTACCGGTGTTAGAGGTCGGTGTGGTCGCACCTGGGAGGAGCAAAGAACCCAGCCTTCTTGAATGTCTCTGATACTTTCCCATGAAAGAACTGTACAGTGAAATGTACACCCTGACGGGCCTAACAGGAACTGTGTCTTTTTGTTTAGAAGGAACAATGCTTGGGTAAGGGAATCCCAAGATACCCAGAGTCATTGTGAATTGCAAGAGCCCTACGTCGAATGTTCCAAGAGCAACCCTGTTGAATTGAACTACTTTGAACTGACAGAACTACACCTAAGGGTAAGACTACCTGAAACCAGATGTGGTTTACGTTTAATAATAATAATAATAATAATAATAATAATAATTTGGCATATATATAGCGCTACGAACCCTCAGGTATCTGAGCGCTGCTTATTATTACCCACGGTGTGTGGTGCTCATTTATTGACCTCGGAAGGATGAAAGGCTGAGTTTGGCCCTGCCGGGATGCGAACCTGCGTCAGCAGGCTCTGCACTGATGTCAAAGCGAGCGCTCTACTCGCTGTGCCACTTGACCGGCGTTTGCTTTTGAATCACCATTTTTCTGTTAAGAATATCCCTATCACATTGGTTTTGGACTTACGGCCATCAACCGCCATTAGAAGCATCAGTTGAGGGAACAATCCTCTTAGAGTTAGGTCCAGGTAGGCATTACATCAACCCCACAATGTTTGATAATAAAGGTTTTCAAACTGTTGCTTTTGAGTCTGTGTCTTTCTAGATACCATGCCTGACTCACAGCAGCCACAGGGAGGACTTCACCACTGTGAACCCAATAAAACCAACTACAACTCCTGTCTCGGCTTGGAGACATTCAACATGGTGAATCAGTACTGGGTAATGTGAGGGGTCAAAAATGCAAAGTGGACAAGTAGCCAATTTATTGAATAACAAAGGTGGGTTAAATGCCTCACTTAACCCACCTTTCCCTAACCTAACAAGGATTTCCCTACCTGTCCAACGAACACTAAAGGAAAACACTTTAAAAGGTATATGTCCCTCACACTTGTACATACAATAAATCATATAGGTATCATAGGGTCAAAAATAACAGATTCAAACATAAACTTTCTAAACATGTATCCTGGTAACCAGGGTCGGATCCCCTTCCTCAGTTTTAATCCAGGATTTTCCAGACCAAATTTCAAGTTAAGAAAGTTTCTTTCAATAGCCAGGTTATGCTCCAAATGCAACCCAACATTCTTTTCACTCCATAAGTCTTTTACTTGCCACTCCTACCACTGCTACAAGTACTTTGTGGTGAGGCTCCTTCAAATATTACACACTTCAATCCTCAATGTGGAAAAATAAACTCAACAACTGTTTCATGAATATGTCACAACACATGGGCAATGTATCTCACTCTGGTTCATTTGCCCCATGCAATGAAGATTAAATTCCTCTCCCCTTGATAATTACATTACATTAAATTACATGGCATTTATAATGCGCACTATAGACCCACAGGCATGAAGGCGCAGACAAGGTAACATATAACTAGAGACTCCGGGAATGGGAGCATCTGAGACAAATAAGAACAAAATGATAACTACTTGAGGTCTATACATTCTGAGGCACTACCAGGTGGTGCTTGTCAGGTAAAGAGTAGAGTTACAAGGGGGGCTTCTGTTCTGCTACCTCTGTTTTTCCTTAATTGCCCTTCCTTGGCTTTGACAATATTGGTTTTCTTAAATTGCCCTTCTTTGGCTTTGGCAATACTGGTTTTAATTCTCCTTCGCAAGTATGTTTTCTTTTAAATTCCATTCACCTTATTTGAATGTTATCCCCTATTGCTTTGACGATTGTGGCTACAATGTTCCTCAACACAATCTTTCTTAATATACAAGTTAACATCCCCTTTGACAATGCTGGATACAATGTTCCTCAACTAGATCTCTCTTACTATACGAGTTGCACTTAATTGGCTTCCATTCAATAGTTTGGTAAGTTTGGTATTGAAAATCTTTATCAGGAGTCAATGACCCATGCCACTGCTTTGATCTTACTGCCCTCAATGGTTTTAGTTGGGGTTGATTCCTGCCATTGTTTGAATTGTTTCACATTGGCCCTCATTACGAGTCAGGCGGTGGACCATGGTGCTATTAGCACCATGGTCCATGCCAGACTCCGGCATGGTGGATGGCGGAATTACCGCCCCATTCCAAGGTGAGTGGGGCGGTAATTCCCCATTCATCATTGGCCCTTCCCCATTCCCATTTTTGCCCCATAGGGCATAATGGGAATGGGGAAAGGCGCTAAGTACGGTCCGCCACAAATTGCGGCACTGTACTTAGCACCAAGGTCACTTTGCGGCATGGGTTTTAATGCCTGCAAAAAGCAGGCGTTAAAACCCGGGACCTCTTAATCAGGCGTTAAGGGTTTAACGGCGCCGACGGCACTGTTAAACCCTTAACGCCTGACTTGTAATGAGGGCCATTGAGTCTGCTTCATATCTTACTGCGATCAAAGGTTTTAGTTACGGTAGATTCCTGCCATTGTTTGAATCTTGATGCATTCAAAAGTTACACATTGATTCTGCTTTAAGTCTTACTGCACTCAAAGGTATTAACTACGATTGATTCCCACCACTGTTTGAATCTGGCTGCGTTCAAAATACTATTCACGAGAATCCAAGCGGCAACAAACCCACAAAAATAACTCTTCAAAATCATCAGAGAAATTAAAAACTATACATCATGCAACAAAGGTTTCATCCCATCACAAGCACTATGTCAAAACATCACCAACTCCTAAGAACAAAAATTGAAAAAAATGCAACAGCCCATTGAAACAAACTAGAATCTATGAACACAAACACAACCACGGATTTATCAACAAATGGCAATCTACCAACCACAGATGAAGACATTTTTTCTACACTACTAAAGGTTACCAACTTCGCCAGATCCCCAAACAATACATGCCCCAAAGCATTTGCAAGGAAATCCTTAACTACAGCACACCAGCTTCTTACTACCGGCTACTGATGAATCTATCACTAATCACAGGAATAGTACCATCATTTTTCAAATCAGCGTACATCAAGCCACTCCTAAAAAATGAAACGGGAAGTGCGGTAGCCCCCACCAACTACAGACCTAGATCTAATCTACCCTACCCAGCATAAATACTAGAGAATCGCGTATACAAAATCCTTCCCAATCACATAGAAACAAACAAAATACTCGACCACTCGCAATTCCGCTTCAGACCCATGATTGGAACAGAATCAGCACTCCTATCCATATGGGATGGCCTAACAATAAATGCAGACAACAGCTCAAGATCTGCCCTCATACTACGAGGCATCTCATCCATGTTCGACACAATCAACCACTCAACTCTTATTGAGGGACTGGATGAATGCGTTGTAAAAGAATCTGCTCTACAATGGATGAAATATTTACTCACCAACCGAAATAAAAGAACCTACCTATCACCATTTACCTCTTGCCTCTCCCCACTCCTCTTCAACATCTACATGTCTTCCTTAATAAAAACATTCAAAAACACAGATTGACCACCTACAACTATGCAGATGAGATCCAACTCATCGTCAAGATACTCACAATCCAAGACCCAAACAGCATTCTCAACAACTGCCTCACCGATATATAAAGTTTAATGGCAACCAACAGCCTCAAGCTAAACCTGACAAAAAAACTGAAATAATGATTTCACTCACAGAGGACAATGCAACAGACTCAAAACTGGACTGGCTGCCTGGCATGGGAACTGAACCAGAAGCATCGGGCATGGTAACAAATCTGGGAATACTCATGGGCAACTCATTTTCATTGGAACCACAATCAACACTACAGCAAATAAATACTTATACCTCCTGAGTCTACTCAGAGCGATCCTCCCCTATCTCTCCTTCCCACACAGAACTGTTGCAATCATCTCCCTCGTATTATCAAGAATTGACTACGCAAACAGCCTCTACCTTGGAATGCCAGAACGGCTCACTAAAAAACACCAATGAATCAAAAACGCTGCAGCAAGGATACTCCTGAGACTAAACAGATGAGATCACATCACACCAGCCCTGAGAAGTCTAAACAGGCTACAAGTAAAAAAATGCATTGCAGGGACAAGGAGCAGAATTCCACCAGGCTAAGATCAACCGCTACCAACCAGGAAGAAACTGAAGATCAAACGACGACCTCTAAATTGAAACAAAACAATATGAAAAAAGGAGTCTCGGAAGAACCACATTCGGGACTCTAATCGCCAATCTATGGTGAACAATCCCAAAGGAAATAAGAATGACAGAAGACCCCCTCACCTTCAGAAAATGACTAAAAACCTGGCTATTCGACTCACAATGATTAACATAAAATGGGCACCACCAATGATACCAAGGGCGACCCAAGAAAATCCAATGACAGCACAAACTCCGGAACCAACAGTAAAACTAAATCAGCACACCAAACACTAAGACTGCCTGCTCCTGACTCCTCTCCAGCATACCCCACACTTAACTCACACGATCTAACGGATCAGCCCAATTCCACAAAAACACCCAATCCACACATCGGCCACGGAACTAACGGCCGCTGTTAAGATATGCCCAAATATACCAATAAAGAGAAAAAACTCAATAAACGCAGTAACTCTAGGTGCACGAGAAAACCCTGCTTTATTACTAAACAGATGGCCACTGGGAGACTGTACAAAGGACAGTCTCAAAGTGGTATTAGAAACAACAACTTTTAAAGGACGAAATCACCACAATTGATGTCATAGTTAATAAAATCACAACAAACTTCTTATATTCTCGTACTTGGTTTGTTGGTAGAGTAAATGACAAAGTTATCTATAAGTGAATCCTTTTATAATTGGCCCTTCTACAACTCATACCCCTCCTAGGGTCAACTCTCTACAAAAAATACATTTCAAACTAACCTAAAATTGGTTGGCATTCTACTAGATTTGTCGGTAAGAACCGACTTCGATTAGTCGGTCATTAGTTCATCTGACCTCAAGCACTTTTATGCAGTGCCAAATAACATGGTGAGGAAGGAGAGATGGGCAAGCCACTATGATTCAGTTAAAAGAAGCTACTCCCCTCTGTACTGAGGCCTGAGGTCTTATCTGTCATTCTTGTCTAAGGCATGGGCGTGTTGTCTCTGTGCCTGGTTGCTAAGGAAATGGCAGATGCATTATCTAATTTGGCCTGGAATAAATTACCATTGTGTGGATCACGTGGTAGAGGACCACTGTTCGGCTCTCAATTCTATTTACTTATTGGATTTTCTACTATACTAACAAGTGTGTGTTTTCCTTTGGCGCATTGTGTTTGTGTTTGGTTGTGCTAAGGAAATGGCAGGTGCACTATATAATTTGGCCTGGAATAAATGACCATTTTGTAGATCACATGGTAGAAGACCACTGTTCCGAGTTCAATTCCATGTATTTATTGATTTACTACTATCCTGATGAGTATGTGCTTTCCTTAGGCAGCCACTCTGGGTGCTGTGTATTAATTAGTTGTGGGGTAAAATGACATGGTAGCCACGTGCACCTGACATTGAAGGAGCTGTGTTTTTCTCACTGCTACCAATTGAAATTAATTATCTTTAATAATTGCTTGTATGCTCTATGCCCTGGGAAACATTATCTGGTGCAGTTTCAGCTTGCTAAGCAGAACTCCCCTCGGCGCACTGACATTGGTTTCTGGTGCTCACCTGAGCATCATGAGGCCTGGCAACTTATTTTAAGTGTTTTTTGTCAGGCTGCAGTACTTCAGAATTGAGGCCCAGGAGAGTTTGGTCAAAGTAATGGCAGTACTTCTGTCCATTAGCCGCCATGTTGTTTACTTTGTGCCTTACATATTACTGTTCGCTATGTCTACGCATGAGTGTTCTTCGTGTCTACGTGCAAGTGTTCTTTGTGTCTACTGCAAGTCACCATTTAATGGTTCCCTGCCTGTGTATGCAGCAGACTCCTACTTATGTGAATACAACTACCTGTTACCCTACTTGTGTTGCACACCCTATTATACTCTTAATGGTGGCTATGTGGCTCTTAGTGTTTTAATAATTGTTTATAGACCCGTTCTGAACTTGTATCTTCATGCATACTCAGGAACTTGAAGGGGCATGACCATACCTGGTGCAATCCTCATCTCCATTATAACAATCCCCCTTCTGGTCAATTGATTGACCGCACCTACATTTTCCTTCATCCTACCATACCCATCTTTGGGTATGCACATTTTACTCCATCCTCCTTGATCTATGTATTGTTCTCTCCCACATGTCGTGAAGCAGCACTCCCCATCACCTTCATAATCGACCCAGCGCGCAGTATAGTTTTCTGGATCTATTAGGGCCTCAAACAAATGCCTGGGGGTCCTATTGGTCTTTCAATGAGGTGCATTTCATGTGGTTTATATGTTTGATATGATATGATATGGCATTTATAACGTGCCTATACACAAGTGTTTCAAGTCGCGACGAGGCAAGGGAGGGGGAACAGTGGGAAGACAGACAACGATCTTACTAGGCCAGGTGTCATTCAGATCGCGCAAGTGCAAGGGAAGGGGGAAAGGGAAAAGTGTGGAGGGAGGGGAAAGTGCAGTACAAGGGATAATAAAATAATGAGATAAAGAAAAAGAGGCCAGCTGGTGGCAAGTGCAGGGTTAGTGCAGACATAAGTGCTGGTGGGGGGGACTGTAGGGATACAGAAAACAGTCCCCGAGTGCAGGGGTTGCCAGGCAGGCAGTGCAGGCGTGCAACAGGCAGGGCTGGGCCAGAGAACAGAAGAGTGGCCAGGTAACCAGTGCAGTCTCAGTATCAGCCAGGAATTCAGCAGGCGAGAGGGGGACAGAAAGCAGAAGCAAAGAGGAACGTTTTAAGGTGCTTCCGGAACTAAAGATGGTTTTCCTCAAGTTTCAGGGAGGCAGGGAGGCTGTTCCAGAGGGAGGCCCCAGACGAAGAGAGAGATCTACCACCAACTCGTTGCTTGGAGAAGCGATTTACCCTGAGGGAGTTGGAGGCAGATGAGCAAAGAGCTCAAGAAGGAAGGTATTTAGGAAGAGAGAGTTGAAGGTATTGAGGCCCCAGAAGGCCTTGTGGACCATGCAGAGGGTTTTGAACGTAATCCTCACAGCCACTGGGAGCCAGTGCAGAGATTTCAGTCCTGGAGAGATACGATCGCTGGGCTTGAGGGCAAGGACAAGTCTCTCAGTCCTGTTCTGGATGAGTTGCCGAGGGCGGAGGGTAGAAGAAGGCAGATTTAGAAAGAGGCTGTTGCAATAGTCCAGCCTAGAGAGAACCAGAGCTCTGGAGACAGTGAGCTTCTGGGGGAAGGAGAGGAAAGAAAGAATACCTTTGAGGAGGTGCAGCTGGTAGTGTGAATTCTTAGAGACATCAGAGATGTGAGGAGAGAAGGAAAGTGTGGAGTCGAAGATGACCCTGATGTTTTTAGCCTTGCAGGTGGGAGCAGGAAGAGGGCCAAGAGAGTTCAGACAGACAGCTACAGGAAAGGAGGAAGTGGGTGAGCCAATGAGGAGAATCTCAGTTTTACTGGCATTACGGCAGAGGTCATTGGCGGCACACCATTCCTGGATAGCAGACAGACAGTCAGAGATGAGGGACAGAAAGGTGGCCGAAGGTAGCCTGAAAATGAGCTGTAAACTCTGCCTCCACAATATTGTTTAGGGAGTGTATAACTTGTATGAATCTTGAAGACCCTTCTTTTGCCCTTTTCACTGCTGTGTTGCATGCAGATTCATGTGGTGCAATGATACCTTGTCGTATCAAGGCAGCAATCATCTCATAAATGCCTTCATCTGACTCTCTTGTCATGGGATATTGCTTAACTCTGGGAAAAATTGCTCCCTCCTTCAATTTTATTTGTACTGCTCCAATCCATTTCAGCAGACCTACATCATAAGAGCCGCTAGTGCATAGTACACTTTGTACTTTTACCAAATCTTGTTGCATAAAGGATGTGTGACGCTCACCTGATTCCCACGGAGGCGCCGATCTGTTCTGGACTGCTATGACCTCTTCTAAGGTGATGCGCAGGACTCGGAAGACGGACTGGACCGGACCCCCAAACCTCGCCTGTCTGGCCCGTAGAAGAATCCTTCTGTAGATAGAAAAGGGGATTAACTGTCTGCTAGATAATGTGTCGGATTCCCCCCTTCCCCCTCTCACACTCCTAGAACCCGCTCCGCGATTCCCCGTAGAGTCTCACCTTAGAGTCTGAAAGGACGAGCTCTCCATCCTGCTTCCGATGCAGGGGCGCGTTGATTTCCAGTTACTTCACTGGATCTCGGGTTTGGTGAGTATTCAACTCCGCTTTACTTTTCCGATATGAGGCCGTAAGTATTCAGTTGCAAAAGTTCAAGCCTTAATTGTCCGTTGTCCTTTTCTCTATTTCAGATGTAGGATGAAGAATCCGCGCAGAGGAATGGATTCGCCGAAGGTAACTCTGGTGAGTCTTTTTGATGGATGGTTCCCTTAGTGATCTTGCTTTCACCCACTAATGCGTGTGTCTTTTTCCCCTTAGGGGCCGGGGTACGGAAGTGCCAAAGAAGCGGCGCCGACCCGAGGTGAGGAAAGATTGTCCCAACAATAATCAGGTAAGTCTTAAGGTGGAAGAATCAGGCCTTCCTCGATCTGTTCCTTCGCTCACCTTTGTTTTGTCTCTTTTTCCCCTTAGGGGCCAGGGTACGGCAGTGCCAAAGAAGCAGCGCCGACCCGAGGTGTGGAAAGATTGTCCCAACAAAAATCAGGTAAGTCTTAAGGTGGAAGAATCAGGCCTTCCTCAATCTGTTCCTTCGCTCACCTTTGTTTTGTCTCTTTTTCTCCTTAGGCGCTGAAAGGTGACGGATGGTGCCAATGGTGGCTGAATAGCCCGAGGGCGCCTCGTGAAGGTGAGTGGAACGCGGCGCTGCAGCGAGCAATGCGATGCACTTCTAAAAATAATGTCTTTTCTCAGGATCGTCGGAGTGATGGTTCCGGACTCCGGATGGAGGTAGGTAAAGTTCAATTATTCACCTTTCTCTCCTTTCCTTCCTTTTCAGGTGTTCCAGGTTGCAGGCGGGCGTGGCTGGAGCCAGGATGCAGGAGCAGACACGGTGCGCGTCCAGCTGCTAGATGCAGAACAACGCGAAGCGTGAGCTGCTGTCTGGGCGTGGTTTAAATAGCCCCCAAAGTAGTTCCAGGTAAGTATTCTTCCTCAGCCACGCCCGAGTGGTAAAATAGTCCCATAGGTAAAATAGTCCCTTTCAGACCTCAAGGAGGTCTGGATCCGGCAGCATGGTCTGCATCAGGTAAGTCCATCCAAGCACTCCCATAATGAGCCTGGCGCCTATGGTGCCAGGACTGATGCCTTCTATAAGCCTGGCGCCAAAGGCGCCAGGACAATGTCCAAAGAGCCCCTATAAGGGGCAGCTGGGTCCCTCCCTGGGGACATGATGTCTGCCTTCAGGGACGCTGGCCCTGAACTGGCTTCCCGGGAGTAGGCATCATGACAGGATGGTACTTTTTTACCCGACAATATAAACTGATGTAGTTCTCTGTACTGTATTTGCAATTGATATGGAGTGGATATTTCAAAAATGACTTCATCATCTGTATCGTCACCTTCAAACAGCTCATCATCTCTTCTTTGTCTGTTCCATGTAACATTACTCTTATCTTCTCGCAATACTTTTGCTTCTAAATGTATTGTTATGATTTGCCCTTCAGCCACATCATGGGTTCTTCTGCTCTAAACAAAAACCCTGTGGGTAATCGTAGCAGCTTGTCTTGTATTTGTGGAAGCCATCTTAAGAAGACAAGCACCCCATTAAGCAATAATCATGCCCCTCCCATTCCTACATACCGTGCATAATGCCCTATCTTCCCGCATGTACAAGACTGTGCTTCAAAACCCTCCTGTGCTCCAAAACCTCCGAATTGTGGTCCTGTCCCACCAGAACCTCTCCGTATCCACCTGTAAATCCATACCTTCTTCCCCTTTGCACATACCCCATCTGTCTGGTATAATAGTTATTTTCTCCTCTTCCTCCCATGTATCCACTGGCCCCTTGCTGTTGATATTCCTGTTCCAAATTTCTCCTCCATCGTTTGTAATCATTGCCCCTCCTACCATTACCTTTGACAATTTCTTCTGCACCAATTTAGCTTCCTTTCTTTGCCTCTCCCCTATCTTGTTCCTCTCCTTCTCTCGTCTCAGTCGACAATAATGATTAATATTCACCTGTATCTCCAGCCTTTGTTCCATTCCAATCTGTACAATTTTCTTTAGCTGTTTCTATACTTCATCTGAAAGACCCAGGCATAAAATATGATAAAATATGGGTATATTTTTGTTCCAGGCTTCACTTGTTTCTTAATGCCACTTCTTTTTATTTCTTGTAAGTATGCCGCTGGATCCTCATCCATCCTCATTTTGCATGTCATAATGGCACTCATGAGTGATGTATCAATGTATTGCACCCTCAATGCTCTCCAAATGTATTCTCTACAATTATCAAATTGTGAACCGTAATGTGCATTATTTCGTGCATCACAGCAGGATAGCCTGCCCTTTTCCATACATTGTATGATTGTTCACCATGTGTCAAAGCAAGTAAACTCTTCACGACCCTTACCGCAAACGTCATTCCTGCTGTCTTTCTCTCCAACTCCTAAATCCACATTCCTGTCCCTGCTGTCAACAATGGTCAACGCATTGTTTTTATCTGATTGTGGCCACAGAACATACTGAGCTAGCCCTTACTCTTTTGGAAGAATTGCAATTGTGCCACCCCTGCCTTGCATACGGGTGTAACCGCACCCTTCATGCCTTTCAATATTATTGCCATGCTGCTTGTTCGTCAGCCTGGAAA